>NC_047027.1:16609900-16862903 GCF_902652985.1 Pecten maximus
GTGATAAAGGTCTGAGGTTTGTTTTGTATACTAAATATCATTAGACTGTTGTGTGATGAAGGTCTTAGTCTTGCTTTGTATACTGAATATCATTAGACTGTTGCGTGATAGGTCTGAGGCTGGTTTTTGTATACTGAATATCATTAGACTGTTGTGTGATAAAGGTCTGAGGCTTGTTCTGTATACTAAATGTCAGTAGACTGTTGTGTGAAAAAGGTCTGAGGCTTGTTTTGTATACTAAATAGCATTTGACTGTTGTGTGATAAAGGTCTGATGCTTGTTTTGTATACTAAATATCATTACACTGTTGTGTGATAGAGGTCTTAGTCCTGTTTTGTATACTAAATATCATTAGACTGTTGTGTGATCAATGTATGAGGCTTGTTTTGTATACTAAATAGCATTAGTCTGTTGTGTGATACAGGTCTTAGTCTTGTTTTGTATACTAAATAGCATTAGACTGTTGTACGATAAAGGTCTGAGGCTTGTTTTGTATACTAAATATCATTACACTGTTGTGTGATAAAGGTCTGAGGCTTGTTTTGTATACTAAATACCATTAGAATATTGTGTGATAAAGGTCTGAGGCTTGTTTTGTATACTAAATATCATTAGACTGTTGTGTGAAAAAGGTCTGAGGCTCGTTTTGTATACTAAATATCATTACACTGTTGTGTGATAAATGTCTGAGGCTTGTTTTGTATACTAAATATCATTAGACTGTTGTGTGATAAAGGTATGAGCTTGTTTTGTATACTAAATATCATTACACTGTTGTGTGATAAAGGTCTGAGGCTTGTTTTGTATACTAAATATCATTACACTGTTGTGTGATAAAGGTCTGAGGCTTGTTTTGTATACTAAATATCATTAGACTGTTGTGTGATAAAGGTCTGAGGCTTGTTTTGTATACTAAATATCATTACACTGTTGTGTGATAAAGGTCTTAGTCCTGTTTTGTATACTAAATATCATTAGACTGTTGTGTGATAAATGTCTGAGGCTTTCGTTGTATACTAAATATCATTAGTCTATTGTGTGATAAAGGTCTGAGACTTGTTTTTTGTATACTAAATATCATTACACTGTTGTGTGATAAAGTTCTGAGGCTTGTTTTGTATACTAAATATCATTACACTGTTGTGTGATAGAGGTCTTAGTCCTGTTTTGTATACTAAATATCATTAGACTGTTGTGTGATAAATGTCTGAGGCTTGCTTTGTATACTAAATATCATGAGACTGTTGTACGATAAAGGTCTGTGGCTTGTTTTGTATACTAAATATCATTAGACTGTTGTGTGATAAAGGTCTGAGGCTTGTTTTGTATACTAAATACCATTAGACTGTTGTGTGATAAAGGTCTTGGGCTTGTTTTGTATACTAAATATCATTAGAATGTTGTGTGATAGAGGTCTGAGGCTTGTTTTGTACACTAAATATCATTAGACTGCTGTGTGATAAAGGTCTGAGGCTTGTTTTGTATACTAAATATCATTAGTCTGTTGTGTGATAAAGGTCTGAGGCTTGTTCTGTATACTAAATATCATTACACTGTTGTGTGATAAAGGTCTTAGTCCTGTTTTGTATACTAAATATCATTAGACTGTTGTATGATAAAGGTCTGAGGCTTGTTTTGTATACTAACTATCATTAGACTGTTGTGTGATAAAGGTCTGAGGCTTGTTTTGTATACTAAATATCATAAGACTGTTGTGTGATAAAGGTCTGAGGTTTGTTTTGTATACTAAATATCATTAGACTGTTGTGTGATAAAGGTCTTAGTCTTGCTTTGTATACTGAATATCATTAGACTGTTGTGTGATAGGTCTGAGGCTGGTTTTGTATACGGAATATCATTAGACTGTTGTGTGATAAAGGTCTGAGGCTTGTTCTGTATACTAAATGTCATTAGACTGTTATGTGATTAAGGTCTGAGGCTTGTTTTGTATACTAAATATCATTACACTGTTGTGTGATAAAGGTCTGAGGCTTGTTTTGTATACTAAATATCATTACACTGTTGTGTGATAAAGGTCTGAAGCTTGTTTTGTATACTAAATATCATTACACTGTTGTGTGATAAAGGTCTGAGGCTTGTTTTGTATACTAAATACCATTAGAATATTGTGTGATAAAGGTCTGAGGCTTGTTTTGTATACTAAATATCATTAGACTGTTGTGTGAAAAAGGTCTGAGGCTCGTTTTGTATACTAAATATCATTACACTGTTGTGTGATAAAGGTCTGAGGCTTGTTTTGTATACTAAATATCATTAGACTGTTGTGTGATAAAGGTATGGGCTTGTTTTGTATACTAAATATCATTACAATGTTGTGTGATAAAGGTCTGAGGCTTGTTTTGTATACTAAATATCATTACACTGTTGTGTGATAAAGGTCTGAGGCTTGTTTTGTATACTAAATATCATTAGACTGTTGTGTGATAAAGGTCTGAGGCTTGTTTTGTATACTAAATATCATTACACTGTTGTGTGATAAAGGTCTTAGTCCTGTTTTGTATACTAAATATCATTAGACTGTTGTGTGATAAATGTCTGAGGCTTTCCTTGTATACTAAATATCATTAGACTGTTGTGTGATAAAGGTCTTAGTCCTGTTTTGTATACTAAATATCATTAGACTGTTGTGTGATAAATGTCTGAGGCTTGCTTTGTATACTAAATATCATGAGACTGTTGTACGATAAAGGTCTGTGGCTTGTTTTGTATACTAAATATCATTAGACTGTTGTGTGATAAAGGTCTGACGCTTGTTTTGTATACTAAATACCATTAGACTGTTGTGTGATAAAGGTCTTGGGCTTGTTTTGTATACTAAATATCATTAGACTGTTGTGTGATAGAGGTCTGAGGCTTGTTTTGTACACTAAATATCATTAGACTGCTGTGTGATAAAGGTCTGAGACTTGTTTTGTATACTAAATATCATTAGTCTGTTGTGTGATAAAGGTCTGAGGCTTGTTCTGTATACTAAATATCATTACACTGTTGTGTGATAAAGGTCTTAGTCCTGTTTTGTATACTAAATATCATTAGACTGTTGTATGATAAAGGTCTGAGGCTTGTTTTGTATACTAACTATCATTAGACTGTTGTGTGATAAAGGTCTGAGGCTTGTTTTGTATACTAAATATCATAAGACTGTTGTGTGATAAAGGTCTGAGGTTTGTTTTGTATACTAAATATCATTAGACTGTTGTGTGATAAAGGTCTTAGTCTTGCTTTGTATACCGAATATCATTAGACTGTTGCGTGATAGGTCTGAGGCTGGTTTTTGTATACTGAATATCATTAGACTGTTGTGTGATAAAGGTCTGAGGCTTGTTCTGTATACTAAATGTCAGTAGACTGTTGTGTGAAAAAGGTCTGAGGCTTGTTTTGTATACTAAATATCATTTGACTGTTGTGTGATAAAGGTCTGATGCTTGTTTTGTATACTGAATATCATTACACTGTTGTGTGATAGAGGTCTTATTCCTGTTTTGTATACTAAATATCATTAGACTGTTGTGTGATCAATGTATGAGGCTTGTTTTGTATACTAAATAGCATTAGTCTGTTGTGTGATAGAGGTCTTAGTCTTGTTTTGTATACTAAATAGCATTATACTGTTGTACGATAAAGGTCTGAGGCTTGTTTTGTATACTAAATATCATTACACTGTTGTGTGATAAAGGTCTGAGGCTTGTTTTGTATACTAAATACCATTAGCATATTGTGTGATAAAGGTCTGAGGCTTGTTTTGTATACTAAATATCATTAGACTGTTGTGTGAAAAAGGTCTGAGGCTCGTTTTGTATACTAAATATCATTACACTGTTGTGTGATAAATGTCTGAGGCTTGTTTTGTATACTAAATATCATTAGACTGTTGTGTGATAAAGGTATGAGCTTGTTTTGTATACTAAATATCACTACACTGTTGTGTGATAAAGGTCTGAGGCTTGTTTTGTATACTAAATATCATTACACTGTTGTGTGATAAAGGTCTGAGGCTTGTTTTGTATACTAAATATCATTAGACTGTTGTGTGATAAAGGTCTGAGGCTTGTTTTGTATACTAAATATCATTACACTGTTGTGTGATAAAGGTCTTAGTCCTGTTTTGTATACTAAATATCATTAGACTGTTGTGTGATAAATGTCTGAGGCTTTCTTTGTATACTAAATATCATTAGTCTGTTGTGTGATAAAGGTCTGAGACTTGTTTTTTGTATACTAAATATCATTACACTGTTGTGTGATAAAGTTCTGAGGCTTGTTTTGTATACTAAATATCATTACACTGTTGTGTGATAAAGGTCTTAGTCCTGTTTTGTATACTAAATATCATTAGACTGTTGTGTGATAAAGGTCTGAGGCTTGCTTTGTATACTAAATATCATGAGACTGTTGTACGATAAAGGTCTGTGGCTTGTTTTGTATACTAAATATCATAAGACTGTTGTGTGATAAAGGTCTGAGGCTTGTTTTGTGAACTAAATACCATTAGACTGTTGTGTGATAAAGGTCTTGGGCTTGTTTTGTATACTAAATATCATTAGACTGTTGTGTGATAGAGGTCTGAGGCTTGTTTTGTACACTAAATATCATTAGACTGCTGTGTGATAAAGGTCTGAGGCTTGTTTTGTATACTAAATATAATTAGTCTGTTGTGTGATAAAGGTTTGAGGCTTGTTCTGTATACTAAATATCATTACACTGTTGTGTGATAAAGGTCTTAGTCCTCTTTTGTATACTAAATATCATTATACTGTTGTATGATAAAGGTCTGAGGCTTGTTTTGTATACTAAATATCATTACACTGTTGTGTGATAAAGGTCTGAGGCTTGTTTTGTATACTAAATATCATAAGACTGTTGTGTGATAAAGGTCTGAGGTTTGTTTTGTATACTAAATATCATTAGACTGTTGTGTGATAAAGGTCTTAGTCTTGCTTTGTATACTGAATATCATTAGACTGTTGTGTGATAGGTCTGAGGCTGGTTTTTGTATACTGAATATCATTAGACTGTTGTGTGATAAAGGTCTGAGGCTTGTTCTGTATACTAAATGTCAGTAGACTGTTATGTGATAAAGGTCTGAGGCTTGTTTTGTATACTAAATATCATTTGACTGTTGTGTGATAAAGGTCTGAGGCTTGTTTTGTATACTAAATATCATTACACTGTTGTGTGATAGAGGTCTTAGTCCTGTTTTGTATACTAAATATCATTAGACTGGTGTGTGATCAATGTATGAGGCTTGTTTTGTATACTAAATAGCATTAGTCTGTTGTGTGATAGAGGTCTTAGTCTTGTTTTGTATACTAAATAGCATTAGACTGTTGTACGATAAAGGTCTGAGGCTTGTTTTGTATACTAAATATCATTACACTGTTGTGTGATAAAGGTCTGAGGCTTGTTTTGTATACTAAATACCATTAGCATATTGTGTGATAAAGGTCTGAGGCTTGTTTTGTATACTAAATATCATTAGACTGTTGTGTGAAAAAGGTCTGAGGCTCGTTTTGTATACTAAATATCATTACACTGTTGTGTGATAAAGGTCTGAGGCTTGTTTTATATACTAAATATCATTAGACTGTTGTGTGATAAAGGTATGAGGCTTGTTTTGTATACTAAATATCATTAGACTGTTGTGTGATAAAGGTCTGAGGCTTGTTTTGTATACTAAATATCATTAGACTGTTGTGTGATAAAGGTCTGAGGCTTGTTTTGTATACTAAATATCATTAGACTGTTGTGTGATAAAGGTCTGAGGCTTGTTTTGTATACTAAATATCATTACACTGTTGTGTGATAAAGGTCTTAGTCCTGTTTTGTATACTAAATATCATTAGACTGTTGTGTGATAAATGTCTGAGGCTTGCTTTGTATACTAAATATCATTACACTGCTGTGTGATAAAGGTCTGAGGCTTGTTTTGTATACTAAATATCATTAGTCTGTTGTGTGATAAAGGTCTGAGGCTTGTTTTGTATACTAAATGTCATTAGACTGTTGTGTGATAGAGGTCTTAGGCTTGTTTTGTATACTAAATATCGTTAGACTGTTGTGTGATAAAGGTCTGATGCTTGTTTTGTATACTAAATGTCATTAGACTGTTGTAATGTTGTAACGTCTTAAGTTTGTTTATGTTGTATATGGAAGATCTTAGAATGGCCGTTCTCTACTATAGGTCTAAGACGGAGTTTCCTGTTTGGTGTCCTCAGTATGCTCCAGGGACGTTACACTATAAAAACGCAATAGATCCGCTATATTACAAGAAAACAATGACGAGCATCCTGCACACATGCAATACCGTCCTCAAATGAACAAGCTGTTGATAGGACGTTCATCAAATCAATACCGAACAAAACAATGGAGTCATTTAAAGGTGCATATTTAAAACGTCCTCTCACTGCAGTATGATGCGAAAGGCAATTTGACCTGGCATTGCTCCAGATCAATTATATTGACAGCAGATGTATGACTTTAGTATGTGTGCCATTGCCTACCTGACAGCCGCGAAACTTAAGCAGGAAGCGGTGCAGCGTCAAAGGATAAATTAAAACGCAAAGTAAAATTTAAAAAGGGTTATCTGGTGAGGGTTCAGAACTTTTGCCGATTTATATTGCTACCTCTAAGAAGCATACTGCCAAAACAACCGAGCAGTACATTCCATCCGATCACATTATATTGACAATGGGCGAACCAGTCGCACCATGCCTTAAATGCTGAACGCTAAGCAACTACCATTTTAAAGACTCTTGTTTGTCTTGACCAGTGGACATAATCTAAAGTCTTCCTCATAGGGGCAAACATTAAAGTGAAGGCCAAAAATGAGGCATTGTCAAGAGAGACATTATAAAAAGAAAGTTATTCTGAAAGAAAAGAAAAGATAGACTCCAAATCTATTTGCAGTAGGTACACTTTCCACGCTCTACCTGCAGTGTAGTGGCATTAATTACACTCCTATTTCACTACGATAACATTTTCGTACAGATGAGTTTACTACATATTCGGGGCCTAAATCAACATTTCGCTCGAGTGGTCGATAATTTCCGTGTAATGACGCTGAAATGGCCATCGTTTCAGTGTTATGATGCTCAATAGGTCCATCGTGTCCATGTAATGACGATCGAGTGGCCTATCGTTTCCGTGTTATGACGCATGAACCGGCAATCGTTTTACTGTTAAGACGCTTGAGTGGGCCATCGTTCCAGTGTTATGATGCTCGAGTGATCGTTGGTTTCCGTGTGATGACGATTGAGCCGCCTATCGTTCCAGCATTATGACGCACGATAGGCCCACAGTTCCAGTGTTATGGAGCTCGATTGACATATCGTTTCAGTGTTGGTCATCGGTCCAGTGTTATGCCGATAGAGTGACCTATCGTTGCCGTATTATGACGCTTGAACCGCCCATCGTTTCCGAGTGTCCTATCTTTCATGGACTCCGTCTGTCAAAGGTTCAACAACTTGAAACCTTGCAAAACAAGTTTATAAATTGGCATATCTTAACATTTAAAGACCATGTCTTGTTGATCAGCTGATAAAATCCGAACAAATAAATTATTCAAGTATGCAAGTTTCTGAACGTATTAAAGTCGTTTTTGAAGTTACAAACAGCAATTAGACCCGTTGAAATGGCATTTAGTGATCAAATAGGGTTAATTAGCACTATTCTAATAATGACAGGAATATACAACTATTCATTTTCCTTTTCCATAACTGATTGACCGAAAGATTGCAAGCCATGGTTGGGATTTAAAGTTGTTAAGTTATTTTATGATTTCAGATAAGACTACAAGTGAGCCATTAAAACGTTGATGATAAGCACGAACATAATTATGTTACTGTATTTGTATTAACCTACATTTCAGTGAACTAGTGCTAAATCGGCGGATTGTGAGAGATGTCATGTCGATCTGGCTCCGTTTAGATTCTCATGATAACCAAGCCCTAATATTGGCCATATTGTGGTAAAGAGCTCTACAAAATAACATCTGTTGAAAGGCATTAACATTGGTGTGCCATCTTTCCTGTTTGATTATAAGGAGAACGATTTTGGGGTTTTGCATTGTTTAACGTCCTATCAACAGTTATGGTAATTTAAGAACGACCTTTCCTGTGCTAAATACAAGCTTTTGGCGATTGCACGTGTCTTAAAATACATACACCACATGCATGCATCTCGCAGAGGCCGTCAATATTCATTAAAACCAAACATCCACGAATGATGAGGTGGGCGGACGCCACATAATTCTGTCACATTATAACTTACTGTCAATTGGCGAACCAATAATTTAGGCTGTTTTCAGTTTTATGTGAAAGAAGATTGTGTGAATGCCTTACATTGTTTGAAAGTTGACCCCATTATCCGAGCAAGAATTTAGATAATGGTTTGAATGAACTGCGACGTGAAAATTAAGCCTTTGATTCGCGTGTGATGGCAACACTGGGTTTGTCATATTTTGAAGGGGCGGTTTTAAATTGTCTACAATTATCGCCCACAGTTAAGCCTACTTTCTTTTGATAAAAAGACACAATTCCGATTCTGTCATTATACATTCTTACAACAGACTTTATACATATATTAGTATAATTCAAATAATTTATTTAATACATACCTGTGACAATATTAAAATACGATTGTTAAACATGTTTGCGATCTGAGGGATATGTTGTGCAATACCCGCTAGAGCGTATTGCCAATGCTATACCGTAACTGGAAGTCTTCGGAGTTAACGATCCGGCTGGACCGGACGTAAAACGGGCACATTGCTAATTCCGTGGATTTCAATGCTGGGACATCACTATATCATCGGTGTGCTGCTGGTGCTGTTTGTGACTTGGGGTGAGTTTTTTCATCGATTTTGCCCTTAAAACGTTACATCATATTACAATATTCACCAAACTTTACTTGAGCAATCTCATTCGAAGAATTTAAGCAAATGTCACACAACAATTTCATTTTTCAAAATACATTTTGTACAAGTATAATACCGGTTAATTAGTTTTTATTATCATATGTTTAGTATAGAATTTGCGCATGTTTCGCACATAAATTAAATTATTAATAACTTTCAGAAGCCTACAATTAAAATTCCTTCGGCTTACGCGCATTAATACAGATTATTTTCTGTTCATCATTAATAGTTACTTTTTTGTCATTAACATATCGGAATTTTCATGAAATTAACCCGAGCCGATAGATATGGTCAATAATAACAGGGAAAACATATCTCTAGAGATTCCGTCTTTGCCCGTTTTCCTTCCTTAACTCTTTAACGAATCGTCTGTTAATTAATTATCGAGTTAGTCCAATCAAATCCGCTATCAGACTAATGGTATTCAGTCCCCTTAGATAGAGAGTAACAAATCTCTTGAATTCGCATTCGATTCGCTTGACGCGACATTACATACATGTATTAATTTAGTTTCTTTCTAATAGTTGCATAGAGTCTATAAAATTGAAAGCTACTACTCAGCGTTTTTTTTTTTTCGAAGTGGCACGACAGATACTGTCAAAACACTCATCGGGAGGGATGTGGCGCTCGACGCCGTAGGCAGTACACTTAAGTGAATTTACAGTATACGTTCATACATTCGGCACCAGTTTCGCGCTATCCGTCGAGAAAAGCACCGATATAACGCAGCATTCTTTTATTCCCTTAACTCCCGGGATATTTTTCATGGAACTGAAGGAAATCCGACATTTTGCTTCATCATGATTTCTCACATTTTTGGTACACAATCCATATACATTTAGAAATTTGAAATGTTACCTTTGTAATGTTAATTGTATAAAACACATATGTTCTTTTGCATGAATGAACGTTACCGAAGCAACGCAATTTATAACTTTATAAAAAAAAAATAACTAGTCCTACAATGTAATTTATAAATGAAAGATTATAGGGTAAGGAGATAAACAAAATTAAAAGTTGTATTGCCCATTTAATTGTGGTTGCTTGCAAAGGTTATTGGCTGGAATTAAAGAGCAATAATGTTTTTAGATTTTATTCATATATTTTTCATTTTTATTTATCTGTCCAGCCTCTAGTGTAAGACTTTGGTTTTGTATTACAGAAATGTCAAAAGTCAATATATTTTGAAATTTGCAGAGAGGACCTATCCAGATTTTATGACAAACATTTGTTTTCATAGAAAGCGCTACCATGACATACAAAATTGAAAATGAATTAAAATGCATTATTTACATAGAAAATACATCCACAGGTTATTCAATATGGAAAATGTTAATCCCGCATCATATTTTACATTTATAATACTTATAGTTAATCTTTGAAAAGTTATATTTACGTTCTTCCTATTTAATAATTCAAGTCTATTAGGCAGAAAATATTGGGTTTACTGTCTCTAATGACAGAAGATGATTTTTCTTCCAGTTTTAATCACGAAACAAATGTACTTACAAATACAGTCCTTGAGCTGATCTACCTGGCATATTACCTTAGCTGTTTATAGGACGTTAAACAAACTAAACCAAACCAAACCAAACCTGGAATATGAAGTTGGCGAGCAATTCTGATCATATATATCTGGGCATACATTTAGAAACTATTTTGTTCTTGCATAGCCTGACAGAATTATTCCTCCAATCTAAATAACATCAACAATTTATGAAATTGACATGTGCTTATAAAGATTAATCACTAGGATATAAATGCTGCATTCTTGATTGTCAATTTCATGCAAAAAGGCAATTGTGAAGCAAAGCATATTTGGAACTGGTTGAATATTATATACATGAATATAAATTGTCAAGACTGTATTGGATCTTTTGCCTTGATTATCTATATAACTTTCATTAAATAGAACAGCTATTGCCCATTCATTCCTTATAAATCTGTCATATCGAATTTGAATTGTGAATTTGTTCCCATAATTTTGAGTGTTATTCGGAAGTTTTATAGTTATATTAACAGCTGAGTTCATTTAAGTCTATCCGACCAACAGGCATTTCAGGCCTGTGATTTTAAGTATAATGTGACCGGGTGGGGTGGTCTGCTGGGTCTTGGCAGTATGCTTCAGTGAGGTAGCACTATCAATCGGCAAAAGTTCCGGCCTATCACAAGGAGACTTCAACATACCGCAGCTTCCCAAAACACACATACGCACTTACCACACGCATGCATGTCGCACGTACCGGAGGCCGTCCTTACATGACCTTAGCTGTTAATAGGACGTTAAACAAAATAAACCAAACCAAGTTTAGTTTGGCTTTGCCTTGATTCAAGTACAGCCGTCAAAGTATACAAGCTCCGTGAGGTGGCGAATAAGTGCGTGTCTGTGATCGTGCAACATTTCAAACTCTTCAGTGAGGTAATTCCTTAACTCCGAACTACTATGCATATCTACAATTATTACATCGGCGAATAGGGAAATCGTCCCATATCCATGTTTCGTTGAGCTTTTGAAGTACCGAATATTCCTTGTCATCAGAAGAAAATTTACTGTAACTTTTGTTCTTGCTAAAAATTTATTTTTAAAGATATTGAGTTTTTAAAACTAGCCAATTTTAATTTGGAACATCTTGAATTGTAGACGTTGCATTTTAGCCGGCATACAATGTAATTGTATGAGCGCGGATTCGATATTGTATGTCATAGGTCTTCAAATATAGATATAACATTAATATTCACAATTTTGTATATTACACCATATTACAGGAATCTTCCAAAATTTCATTTTCCTCAATACATTGTATGTGGTGCATGGTCCTACACACTACGCAAAAATACTTAAAATGATTTTTACATAAAAATAGAAACTCATTACATACATGTGACCGGGTGCACAGTAGTAGCATACTTTCCTTTCACCTAGGCGGACTGGGTTTGATTCCGAGAAATGGTAAGGGGTCACCTCCCCGACCACGTGTATTCCGGTTTCCTCCCTCAGTAAGACCTCTCGCGCAATTGTTGTAATCTGAATAAACTTAACTTTGTAACAATGCATTACATATAAATCTTATTCATTACATCATTCATGACGTGCCAAAATAAATTATCTGAAATGTCCACTAGTCAGCATTACTTGAATGATCTTGGTTTCACAAAAAAAAACATTGTTTTTACAAGAAAAATAAAGTTATAACACATATTTTGATATCTAAGAAAAAAAATGAGCCGACGACAGCAAAAGGTATTTTTAGTAATCGGGTAATTTTAGACAATCAATTTCAATTTCTAAATGTGCCTGGTGCCGATTGTGTAAGTGTTACCACTGTCAACTAAACTAACAAACAGTAGACAGAGGAGTGATGACAGAAAGGAACGTTTTTAGATCCCAAGTGTTGCAATTTTGTAATATATTTACAATGCCATTGTCCCATTAATAGAAGACATGAAAGAAAATTTCCGATCCTTTAGAGGGCCCACGATCAAATTTTAGTGGGATATGGTTGGCCTTATTCTTTGACAATCTAATGTTCTTTGCACAAAAACAATTGAAAAACAACCCCTGATCCAGAAAAGGGGCACAAATGGTCGCCTCTTAGGACAGCAAAGGGATACAGCAGGCGCACCGCCACGGATTCCGAAGCTCATTAACAGATATTTTCAAATACAGCACAGGTAACTCTTTGTTAGTTACGGGTGTTCTCACTTTGTTACCTGTTTTCAAACGGCTCAAGAGTACAGAATACTACTTCTGCTTGAATGGTCTCAACAAGTATTACAAACTCAGTTCTTATTCGTTACTCATGATGTTTTGTTGATAAGTTTATCAAAACCACTACTATATTGATAGAGTTGCATCTTGAACACCACATTAAGTTTACAGTTTCGGCGTTCAGGAATTAGGCGGAGTTTCTGATTCTTCCTCAACGTATTGTCCACACTGGATGGGCTATGGCATGATGTAACTAAGCATGTGTCCTTGTTAACAGATCTTGATAGCTCCTCTGCCTCAAGATTCTTTTTATCAATGAGAATGTACCGGTGCCAACAGCAAACAATTGTTTCTCATCATCTTCATTTATCTTCTGTACAGATCTGGTAGGTACCACGCCTTGTATATTTCTTTCAGTTTATGAACTATTTTTTCTGACCTGTGGGAGCCGTCAAGCTCTAGTACTCATCATTACAGTTTTTCTTAATGTAATGATTTGTAGCTTTTTGATAGATTTCAAAATGGTACTTGGTACTCGTCCCTCAATAACGACTCCTAATGTAACATTTGATGTTATCTTTGATACCATCTTGGTAAGAACAGGTACGGACTCCTGTGTTCTTATCTGACAAAATATAACAAACAACAATTAATTGAGTGTTCTGTAAGTTCCGCCATTTCATAAAGAACACGACATATAATTTACAAAATTCTAAAACAAAAAA
This sequence comes from Pecten maximus, assembly GCF_902652985.1. Classification (NCBI taxonomy): domain Eukaryota; kingdom Metazoa; phylum Mollusca; class Bivalvia; order Pectinida; family Pectinidae; genus Pecten; species Pecten maximus. Next base: position 16,623,270 of record NC_047027.1, read on the forward strand.
CGGGAAAATGTTATAAAAATAGACAATTGTCTAGCAGGATCATATTGACACTAAGTAACATTGGAAAATTCTCTGTTTCAATACCTTACCTTCAATTATACACTTAAGGAATTGTGCTGTTTCTATTTACGTTATTACTACTTGTACAGAACATTTAGGTGAAAGCTACCGTCAATGTCGTACAAGAAACACTTTATAACAAACCATATTAAAATCAAGCTTGTTGACCGGATTGAGGCGCGCGCGAACAGGTTTAACTGTGGAAAGTAACCAAACTACCCGGAGTACCCAGAGAAAAACACGTTGTCTAGCAGGCGACCCGAAAACTTACGTCCGATCGGGGGATCGAAACCTGTTTTTATAAAAGGAAAATTCGTCAACACTGTTCCCTTCGACATTGTTAAATTGTTTGTTGATCCTAAAAGGCGTCTAAAATAGGGTTTCTAAAGAATCCGAGCTTTTTTTCTCCGTTTCCTCTATTGCGTGGACATTGAAGATACCAAATAGGTATTCTGCCTCCATTGCAACGCTTGGTATCTGATATCGTTCGGTCGTTGTTTTATTTGTTGCCTTACTCTTGGTACCCGTCCTCATATGACGCTGGTTGTTGCGAGGACGTTTAACCCCTTTAAAGGAACAAACAAAACAAACCAACTCTGGGTAGGACAACGCCACAAAACAAGTGCCTGGCTCATATTCTCTCTTCTGTCTCTAAACAAAGTTGTAATAACCGCGAATATCTTCAGTCGGTATATGATTTGTTTTGTTTTCTTTCGATAACGCCGAATTGTTATATCCTTAAAATTTCAACAAAAGGCCCGAGAGATAAGATTTATATTTATTATTTATGATACTTTATAATCAGAACTTTTGTCAGTCCAGGGAAATAAACGCAATGTGTAGTTACAGTTTCGGTCGGTGAGGCAATTGAACATCCACCTGGCTCAAGTGATAATACGGACTTTTAGTTAGCAGATTAATACGGCGTAACCCTGTCCATAGCTACATGTAAGTGCTTTATCAGCAGACAATAAAATACTTCGTCCTTGCTAGTATGTTACTCAATGTTGACCTGTAGGATCATTCGTAAAGTGATCAAACCAAGGAAGTGTTCTTATCCGTCAAATTTACCAAATATCTTTATATTCGTTATATCACGTATCCAATCGATATTCCGTGAGAGCCTACCAGAATGTTTGAATATTTTCTGATAGCCTTTTAATGTCAATGGTTTATCTATTATCATTTTACATTCTTTTTTCGTCTCGGAATGGGGATCAATTTCCGTTTTATTACCAGTATTAGCGGTCGTCATCTTATAGTATATTTTTGAATAGCTGCTTCACATGGCAAGGATGTGTGATAGAAAAATAAAAGGTGCGACTTATTAGGTACATATATTATAACTGATGATCGATTATATATGTCTGCCAGCGATAGCTAATCGATCCATGTCGATGATCGTCGTTCCATCAATAGGTATCACTGTAAGCGTGCCTCCTTCCCCCTCCCCAGTTCCATTAGTCATTGTGTTAAAAGCGCGTAAAACTACATTTGTAGGTCAACGACCCAACAAAATTGAGTAAAAATAGTATAAAGCGAAACAACACAAAATATGTAAATTGTGTAAAAAATAAACTGGTTCATATATATCAGCAAATTACCTGGCCCTGTGATAGAAAACATACGTGACAACTTCCAATTCCGTCATTTAACGCTTCATGGCCGGATAAAAGAATATTTATACTGCTATTCTAGTGTACGACTTCTATCAAGTCAATAATTATGGTCGGGTTACGGTTAACCTAATCTAGGTCATCCCTTGTCAAATAAGAATGGGACACTTGAAGGGTATTGATGTCTTCTAGTGTAAGCGAAAGATTATATAGAAGTATTCGTGAAGAAAATCAATCTCATTTGGCTTGTCAATCACCCAAGGATAGATAATCATGTGGTTTGTAGGGTTTTTCTACTGTGTGTGACCCGTTGATAAGCTTATGATCGTGTAGGATTGAACAATCGATTCGCTTATTATAACAGAAAGTCATTGAGACAAACGATTGTTTCGAAGATATATTGTTTATACATTTTATAAGGTTGGCAGGTAGTTATGGCAGCAATCCATGAGTAATTGGGCGAGACATTTATAGTAGGCATCTACACAGAAAACTTATAGCATAAAATGTAAGTACACACACATGAAACACATTAATCCATTACCTCGTCTTTTTAATTAACTCACATTAAATATATTAAGTGCATTACAAGCACTTTACATTTAACAATACAATATATGGTGTTGATATTTTTACAAAATTTCGCACATTTTAATGATAATATGAATAAATGAAATCTTCACGATCTAAATAGGAATACCAATTGTTTTCTTACTGCTTATAAATATATTTTATTATTTACTTAGTTTTCGTAATATATATCTTTCAAATATAAAAACGAAGATGTCTTAACCTCTGTTGATATATAGAAGTCAGTGACAGGTTTGGCAAACAATAAAGATTTTAACACGAAAATGAATGAGCAACGGTTTCCAAAATTACTTTTTTATTTTGTTTTGCCACAGAGATCAAAGCACGAAAGCTTCAATCGACGTTGTTAAAGGTACAAAAATGACACAGTTATCATTATTGATTGTCACACTCTGATTTTTTTCAATGGTTTTGATAACAATAAGAATAGAACTTTAGGATATTTTTTTTTTAAACAAACATACATATATATACAAGTATATTTATAATTTGTTTCCAAAAGTAGATTGTTAAGGGATAATTATTCTTCCCTTCTATGACTTGGTGTTAATACACAGTCGTTTTCTGTTCCGTTTCTGCCCTGTTATTTCACAATTACGGTTTGACACGATGTAATGGTAGCAATCAACTACAATCAGACGCAAATGTAGTCCCCAGTGGGTAAGTTTGGTGTCGGATGTATGACGTCAAATTTTCAAGGTCTGTACCTTTAAATTGATAGAATTGAATAGAAATTTGAACATGTCTTGTTCCAAATATTTGCAATTAACTCTGTGTGGGAGATTTATGTTCAAAGTATGTTTTTGTCAAGGGATAGTGATTCAAATTTGCAAGTTGTCAGAAATGTATTTACTACGTAAATGACCAGATGTCCGATCAGGTGTGAGGGTAGAAGTGAGGGTAGAATGTATTTTATCCTTTTATTATTTCCCGGTCCATCGACAGGGACAGCAGTGAAGAGTAAAACACAATCTGAAAAATTAGCACACATAAACAAAGTTTCTCAACTAAAAAGATGAAAAGAGCATTCTGTCCTGCAGGTATGGCGTAAGAGGCGGCTACATTTGGGATATATTTTTTTTCTCTCTTTCTCTACTTTCTGAACAACTTTGTCTCTATAACGTCTACCTGGACACTACCTTACATAGCTTTTACCTCTATTTGACCTTCGTCCCTGCGTGTAAGCCTGTGTTTCTTCGGTAGGCCGGGACAAACGAACGTGTATGAAAATGACTATTTCTAATCCTCTTCAGAACTCGGTATTGTGAGGGTGGGACGGCTGGTTTGCCCGTTATAGGTATGATGTGACCGGATGATGTTTACTGCTGGGTGAGTTCGGTATCATTTTCACGCGACAGGGAACATAATTTCACGCGGCAGGGAACAGGAGACAAACATGAAACATAAGGCAGCCTACTAGAACACACATATAAACGACATACATGTAGATACTGTTTCCACACGGGACACCGTCTATAAACTTTTCTTAAGTGCGGATAGGACGTTTAACAATTAAAAACACACAATATCCGCCTTTGTATTTGTGGCACCCTGTTAAATAATGTATTTATGCGTTTTATATTTGTCTGTCGGTTATTTGCGTTTTCCGTAACCGCGTAAGCGCGCGTATACTTTCGTTTGTATGTATCGTTGTTATAGTAGGCCCCGAATAGGTATACTATTGTTATGTATAGGTGTCGTGTATGTATGGACAATGACTGACCGCTTGACCCGTGACATGCGCTGTCTAATTCTTTCTTCCTTTTCCCGCCTAATCTTTCTTTCCTTTCTTACTTCTTATTTGGGATTTGAACAAGACAGATGTATGTACTGATTACGCCATTTTTTCCAAGGAGTTTGTCCTTCGTGCCATACACGGGGTGAGTTTACTTTAGATAGTTTAGATAGTTTAAATAGTTTAAGGAATTACATTTCTAATGCATCCATGCTAATATAAATTATTTATAAAGATTATTACGTATTTATTTATTAGTAGATTATTGTTTCATATCTATTGTCTATTTTCTTCTGGTCGATCGATGCTAGATCGATATATATATGTAGGTCTTGGTTGCAGTCGTTTTTTATTTGATATCAAAGTATTTGGATAATGTATAGCATATTTATAATAAGCTATATAGTATTTTACCTTTTATTTTCTTGTGAGAAAGATACGTAATGTATTCAGTGTTATTTTATCAATGTGTGATTGTTTAGGTGCGTCCGATTGTAATGGTTAATGTGTACATGTATCGTATAGTTATATCTGTTATTCGTATATTTTAGGGACTACAATTCCTGATAATAAATAGCATTTGGAATGACTTAACCTGGTTGTTTGGTCTGTTGGTTCGACGGAGAAAACCCCCCTATGACAATTCTACATATTCTCCCGCAAATAATGGAATTAGTCAATGTGCTGTCATGATCCTCAGTATTTAAAGACATACCTCAGAAACTATGATGAGAAATTGATTGTTTAAATTTTTCAGTTTTTGGCTAATTTTACTTTATTAGTACACGGTGTATTGATTGGGTATTTGAAAAATGTGACATATCTGTTGGGATGGGCAATTATAATACAAAAGCCAATGTAATGCAACATTTTTTTTTCTTATAATGTATTGGAATATGATTTTCAGTATTGCAAGATATTGCAGCAATTTCAGGGATTTTGATAGCATTATTTAGAATTTTTTACTGATAGTTTTCCTTTTAAACCTTAAATTAACTTGCATGATGTGTTATACCTTTTGTGAGTGTGTGTATGACATAAAAGTACGTCTGGTTTCGGTTCATCACTGGATTAAACCAAGCAATTGTTCCTCTTATGTTCATATTCCAGTCGTTTGTTCTACAAAATTCCTTCACAATTACCGAAATACAATATATCGTGATACATTTAAAATATCCCTTCATCTATTGCAATATCAATCAATATGATAATTGTTTGCAAAACCCACCCCTTCATATCTAACACACGTTACCTAAAATGCAGCTGTTCAAAATGTCGTGTAAAAAACGTGTTTCCCTTGTCTTCTATTTAAGGAAGATTAAAGAGACCAACATAGATCTTCCGCCCCCATTCCATCACTTGCGATCAGAAATTTGTCCTTATTACTGTTTACACATTAGTGTTAAACAATATTTAATTCATGAAAATATTTCACGGGATAAAACTTCCTTGCAACAACAGCTAGGAACAAATTTAAAGAGACACCAACAGGGGAAAACAATTTACACAGCAGACATGGAGAGACATTTCAAAATATAAGTAGGTCTTTTTTTTAACTGTTTAGTATACCGAAAATAGGAAATACGAACGAATGTTCTCAAAACTGCAAAATTCTTACGTGTGTTTGGAAGATTTTTAAAGTCTTGTTGGCAGACAAAAGCAAAGATTTTTCAGCTTCCCGACACACATGCATTCATCTCACGCAGGCATCTCGAACACAGAGGAGGCCTATTAAAATGACTGTGGATAAGACGTTAAACAACACAAAACCAAACCGGACTTCTGACAGGTAACAACAAAAGCGAGCTTGTCCGATTGACTTTGTCCTGGTTTTGACTGAAATAGACAATCACTTGTCATTCATTCTTCATGTATGGTTTACATGCTGGTGTCGAGTTGCGTTTCGCGAATTTCACACAATACCTAAGTCATTTATATTGGATTTTAAATGTACGATAATGACTTGTAATGAAGTAACTAGAAGTAACTACAGATACGGGGGACGTACCAGTAACCTAAACGAATACTACTATACACTTGGTTGAACATTGTGTCCGCTCAAATACACACTGAAATCCTTGTATTAAAGGGACATACTTCAAAACTGTAGCAAACTATAAAGTAGAATTAATTACAAAATAATGTACTTGATATATTATTTGTTCACATTTCTGTAGAAATGAATAGAGGATATCTAACAGTGTCTTCAGTGATATCAAATATATTTCACGAGTGGGGCTTATATTTTGATTTTTTTTTCACGAGTGCGTAGAATGAACGAAACATGTCAAAATATTAGCCACACGAGTGAACTATATGTGGTATTACTGAAGATACAGTTAGATGTTCTGCGTATTACATATTATAGCAAATTATACCGAGGCAGCTCAATCTCTCCCATAATTTATTGTAGTTCCCTGTCGACAGCTCACAAATGTACGCTAAATCGTGACGTTATGTATTCCATCTTGCACTATAAGGTCATATAACATGACGGACCGCTATAAGCTAATTTGATTTTCCCCTATTGTCGTTTATAAGCAGTGTTCTGATTGGTCAAATAAGAAAAAATATAATTTTCACTAGTGTTACCTGACACCGTCGTTTTTATATTGACACTGTCGAACAATATCAGAAAAAAGTGATATTTGTGAAACATCTCACTTTTATAGAAAGCAAATTGTTTGATATTTCACTTGTAAATATGTAATAAAGATTATTTTTTCGGATGCATATATGATTTTGTTTATTTACGGAATAGTGATAATGATAGGTATAGCTAACAGCGCTAAAATGCAATGTCACCTTAGGTGAAATTTCGAATGTACATTTCACTCCGACAGCTATTGAAATTTGCGCTTACTCGGAAACATTTGAATACATTTCAATAAAACTAAAGAATATAATTTTATTTTCTTTAATTGGCAAAACAGATTCAATTTTTTTTAATTAGAGGTTTGTATGCATTCGGCTATTTTCGTAAATTTCACACGAATTCAAATTATGTAAACATGTTTGGCTGACATTTTTTTTACAACAACTGACATATTACCTTTTCAAACAGTTTGAGAGGTTGTAAAATAAATTGATGATGGAACCATTACGGATGGATATGACTTAAAATATAATCACATATTTCAAGCATGGCAAGGACACGGTAACATGGTGTCTCACGCGGTCATGACTTACTGAATAGGATAACCAGTCCGTACCGTGAAGATGTTATAAATTTGGGATTATCTCGTGATGGTGGATGATCTCAACTATTTCGTAGGTGGAAAACATTGATGTGAAGAACCTGTCTATTAGCAAGAACTAAGATCCACAAATTAGAATGACATGCATCCTTCTTTATGTTCCAGATACAAGTTATGGATATACATACCCAGACTTCCCAGTCAGCGAGTAAGTAGTTTTAGCCTTGGTGATAGTGGGCTATTTAAATCGCCCGTCGTCCGTCTGTATATAATCCTTGTTTTATTGCCATTCCCTGAAAAGTATTGGATGGATATTTCTCAAACTGCACATACAGCTTTTACAATATAGCTTTTCTCTTGGTCCGAAGTCGTGTCTATTTGATTCCGAGTATGATATAAAAAGAAAAGACCGACAGGCAGTCATATTTGATATTGGCTGTTTAAGTTGTTACGCTTTTCTCAAAATTTATGGTTCTCATTCAGTTTTGAGTTCAGAAGTTGATAATTGAAAGCGCGCATCTGACGGCTGAATTTTGGACCGCTTAAGTACTGGAACGATATTACTCAAATTCCACATGTAGGTTGACCTTCGTCCTTAAATGTGCCAATGCCATTTAGAGTTTTAACGGGAAAACAAAAGTGGCCAACAGGAGGAAAATTTATATTTTCACAGTAGAAGTTTGATCTTTCGGAAAAAGTGCAAAAGCGATATCAATCTAACTGAAGAATTATGCCGAATATATTTGGGAATGTTTTAAAAATGATTATTTCTACTGTTTTGACTGCAGCGCGTACAATGTAGTTTCCAGTCACAGGGTCTCGGTTTTAATTATTGAGCATGTATACACATACTGGATGTTTAGTGTTGTGGCTATTCACTGTTGTCATCTAGTAATATTCAAATTTCCGAAACCGAGCCCCTGTGACTCGAGTCGCCAAATGACACACTGGTTATCTATAGGGGGAAATGCGTATTACTTTTATCATAGAAATATGAAAATGGGATGTAAAAGAATGTTTTATCTGCAGAGCTGATTATATAACAACATTCAAATAATTTAATCAATATATGTGTTGCCTTGGCGACGGCAGTAACCAACTGGATTTTGTCATAAGGCACAAATGTACGATAATGAATGAGAACAATGTTACAAAGTCACGCATTTATATCACACCATGTTCACTGAATCAATTGAGGGTTTTTTTTTGGGAGGGGGGTTTAAGACAAATGAAGGAAAGTGCAAATGGCACATGAAGTGCTTCGCATTTTACTTTATTTACACACGGTTAACCTCCCTTCATCAGTCTAGGTAAGCACACAATGCTAACCATTTCTGAACTCTATGCTTCTTCAGTCATAAATTGTATCTTTACATCATTCACCACTGGTGCTTTTATCAAATCATAAAAACAATAAATTATTAGTTTATTTTAGCATATATTATTTCACCTGTAAATTCCAGCACACAGTATGCAGGGTCACCAGATGACATTTCGACGACTTCAGAGACACCGCAGCATGCGACAGATCAATCATCGGATGATGACTTAGGAACACAGTTCCAATGTCCTGACGAGATACAAACGAAGTGAGTGTGATAGTGTTGTATCTGTCTTAACACGTAACAGAGAAATCTCATTTTTTGAAACAGGTGGGGACTAAAGGCTTCCTATACGTTCAAAAGTATGTACGTAACGTCAGTGTTTACCAGCAGTCTAATGGTTTCATTACCTTAGGGATTTCGATAATTCTTCTCACAATGATACCGGACTATAATATCTCGAAAACGTTAGTGTCAGAGGTTTTGGGTCAAGATCAAGGTCACTGTAACTATTATCCATAACATGAGTCTTCGTTCTATTTAGGCTGAGTGCTTATTTTTATATCATTATACTTCCCAATACGTCCTAGTGACACATAGGTTTATAAATAAAGTTGTTACTGTCACCATTTTCATTTATTTTTCTATCTATACCCACTCTTTCCGCAGCGATTCAGGCTGATAATCCGTATTTTCGATGAATCTTTTTTAAAAACAGCTTCTTCAGCTGTTATCAATAAAAAAAATAGAACTTAATGCTTACAGTGCAAGTTATAAAGCTTCCAATTGAGATTTAAAAAAAAAAACATAAACAAGATTAAAATATAATGATTGTGATGTTTTGTTAAGGACACACCAGCTACGTCGGGTTTTCTATTAGATCTTTAATTACAAGATTGATTTTTGTTAGCAATACTTTTTTAATATTATTTCCTTTTCGTTCACAGTGCGTTGGCAGCCTTAACTCGTTGTGTCGATGTGCAGGGGAAATATTCGAAAGGTGGTCTGGATTTCGTATCGACTGTTTACAATATCTTCCATTATGGTTGCGCGTAAGTAGAATATTACAGAGCTTGAAATATTTGTTTAAAAAGCATTATAGTGTTACATGAAATCGTTTTCTCTAACGCTGGACAGGAGCATTCACATTTAAACCGATTTGAGATTCCAATAGCTCGACCTACTGTTGTGAAGAGGGTTTGACAACAATTGAATGACGTCACGGTAACAATTTAATCATTTTACGTCGACACTGTCTTGCTAGGATGTGACGTCAAATAACATACAATTTGATAGGGTCAGTAAGATCAGAGAGCAAGAATAATTCAGTCCTTCAGATGTAAAGCAAGAGGATTGCAAATATCGGAGTATGTTTCTATAATTGGTAAACACGCGCCAAACTGGTAGTAAACTCATTATTTTTTTCATCGGGTTGACATATCCGTCTCGTCTTCATGGTGCAAGATCAAATTAATCCTTGTCATAAATCCAAAACAATTGCAGTGGCATGGTACCAAAACCAGTCATGACCTGACATTGAATTGGCACAACGTCTATATGTAATATCTGATGTTTGGTCAATACACTGACTCTGTTCGACAGTAGGGTCGGTGTAAGATTGTTCACAGCTGCATGCATTCCAGGATACGGTCTTGCTTTTTTTCAGAAAGCGATGGCTAAACCCGATATTGAATGAAAACTAGAGTTTAATAATCATTGATTTATTTAAAATGTGTCGTACATGATTATTTAGATCAGAAGGGTATACAATCAATAAGGCTAGGCAATCATCAATATGATATCGAATAATTATCTCTAGGGGCGTGGACATAGATGGAATATTCGAATGCATAACTGACAACGAAGACATCAAAAGGGCCTTCGTTCTGTTACAACATGCAGACATTTACGTCAATGTGACAGCTGCTCGGTCAATGGTCCACGACTTCTGCTATGGGGACACATATTACACAGGTAAAGTATCTCCCAAATGCATATATGACACTGTTTAAATAATAATTGTTTCTCGCAACATAACTCTGAATCAGATGAGCAAGAAACAACAGGCTCTATCCGCTGACAAGTGTTGGCTTTAGATTTAACGTCCTTTGATGACAATGATGATGTATAAGGGAAGTTATGTGACTGGTGATGTCTACTGGTGTTTAATACACGGACAATGTCTAGTTGAGGGTATAGGACCTATGCTGTTCAGTGGAAGTTTAATGATGAAGATGGTTAGTGAAAGTTTAATGCTAATGACAATGTCTAGTTGAAGTTTAATAACGATGATGATGTCTAGTGAAACAATGGCAATATATAGAAATGTCTACACTGCTTGGTATAGCCATTTGCAGTATGTTTGTTTTGGTAATATGTTTAAGAAGGCCTAGGAATATTCGTGTTAGCTTATTTTTGATATTCGAGGACTGATGCCGATTTCATAGTGCTACTTCATTGAGACATACTACCGGATACATAAAGCAGGACACCCAGCTGGTCACATTATACATTTTATCGTTCTTGTTTTTCATTTAAGAAGGGCACGACAGAAGCTCCATAATGTATAAACAAAGAAAATAATTGCTATTATCTGCGTTTTTGCCTTTATGGAATTATTGTGTATCGTTGTTCATTGTAGATATCTCATGTTTTGTCACGGGATTTGTGGGCGGGTTTTGCTATCAATTTCCATACAGTGACATTGTAGGCTTACAAAGGTAAGTGATGTCAGTCATTATCTTGTTATTTCGCAAATTAACTATTACCTTCCTGAATAACAAAGTGATTATGTATCGCAAACAACGTATGAAAGGTAGATGTTATTAAAATAATCGAGAATTCATCTTATCAGAGGGCATGCGTGAATTGTTTAAAAGGGAAGGTTCGCTGTCAGGGAATAGATTTGTTCATGATTTACATATATCTATATATTATACAAAGAACAGATATCGAGGTCAGAGACTTACGAAGATTAGCTCTAAGTATATCTAAATTCAAAATTATACCCTATTTTGTGTCTGAAATATGTAATACATTCAACATATTTTCCTAGGTTTATTGTAGACTGCAGCAATGCTATAACAAGTTTCATGTGTCCGATGACATCACTTAAAAACAGGATTGAAGACTTATCCGTAGAACAAAGGTATGTTCACATTTTTACAGCCGCCTTTTTAGAACATTTTGCAATTTTTATGAAATTGTGCCTGATCAATTTCCTATGCCAAAAAAAATCGATTTTTGACTACATCCGAATTTTTTATGCTCATTTTACTGTCCAGATCCAGTTGTCAGTTTTTAAAATCATTACCACATAAATCAGAACGAAAAATAATAAATTGTAATATCTTTTATTGTTTATAATTCATAGATATATTTACAATTTTTCTTATTCACCTTTCGTATATTATCAGCCTGAAAAGTACGCCACTCTCGTGCTTAGGATTAGATTCAAGCGTTCACAGAACAGCCCTACACTCTCCGTTATTGACATTGGCTACAGATATTTTCAATGGGTAAGATTTTCATCTATTGAACAAGCAGTATAGAAATGCCAATTAGTTAAGATGTATCGGCATAAGCTATCCAAACACAGTTGAAATGATATTGGATCTTGAATAAATAAAGAAATCGAAAAGAAAAAAAGAAAACAGTTATTTGATATTTTCTCACCACATGCGTGTGTCAGGCGTTGAATTGCCGAGAAGATAAAGTTATGTCATGTATCATGACACTTCATTCACACTGAAAATTAGACATTGAAGATATTTTCATTTGTATCTCATAATTCGTCGTCGCAATGCCTCAGTCATTGCAAATTGACTGATTGATATTGTTGCTGTTTGATAATGAGAAGTAAATAAAAAAGGTAAAATAGATTTCTGAAAAATAGTATTATTCAAATGATTAACACTGTCCCGGCAAATAAAGAAGGAGTTGCAGTACGTCTGCAAAAGAATGAGTATTAGCTGAAAACATTTTACCGGTTAAGGAAACCATGGCACTGACCAGGATCTAGATAAACTTGATTCTGTATCGACTTTGTACATTATGTTTTCACTCCAGAAATTAATGATCCTCAAGACATTTTTTATTGTTTGTTTAAGTGTTTGTTTTGTTTTGTTTCAAGAAATAATCTTTGGCAATGGCCCAATATGTTTCCTATTAATAAACTGTTTGGGTTGAGTATGTATTATGTATTATTTTCATGATTTTTTTTTTCTCACATTGACTCTCAGGATTACTGAAAACCCGCAGCAATACGCAGTTTGTCTTAAGGATTCATCACTTCAGAATTATAGCATGTTCGACATCTTGTATGGCTGGTTTATCGACCCCCTTGGAATGGAGAATCTTGTATATCAGTCATATGATGGTAAATATGATTCTAATGAAATTTGTTTAAAAAGTATTGTATGTCGAAACTTTCCTTCTGGATTAAGATTCCTATTATTCCATCGAAGGAAATAAATAAGGTTCTTGACACAAATACTATCTTCGATAAGCATTTTATTAATAATATGTAGGTAATAATTAGTTGAGTTGAACAAATTGAAATGTAAAAATGCTATGTCTTCATTGCTTTATCATATATTCCTCTAGGTAACAAATGAGGAATAACGAATATTTGATTTAAAGTTTGATTATGTAAAACTGTGATATTCGTTAGCATGTTTTCTGTTAAAGATTTGGATAATTTGGCTGCCTGCATAAAGAAGGCTACGACCAGTTGCCAAATCTCCGTTGAAATCGACATTTGCAGTCATACAGAAGAGGAAATGGCCTACAACTTATGCAGGTAAATTCTTCGAAATGATATCATTTTGGGGTTATAAGAGATTCTATTCAGGGTTTATCAATTTATACCCGTGCAGGAGCTAGGGAAAATGTGTCTACTGTATATCATTGAATGTCGTGATAAGTGACTAATTGTTGGGGCCCCTACAGGCTCATGATTGTTTCAGGGGACAATGGATAGCCGGATAGCCCAGTTGTAAGGTCTGCTGTATACCACTACGTGTTGGTCGTGGATATTTTCTTCCATATGTTCTACTTAAGGGGACAGAACATTGTAGCGACAAAAATATATCTGCCCCCATTGCAACACTTTGGATCTTGGAGTGGGACGACTGGTTCGCCCGTTGTCAGTATAATGTGACCGGTTGGGGTGTGCTGCTGGGTGTCTTCGGCAGTATGTTTCAGTGAAGTAGCACTATAAATCGGCAAAAGTTCCGGCCTATCACAAGGAGACTTAACACGAACACACCGCAGCCTCCCAAAACACACATACGCACTCACCACACGCATGCATGTCGCAAGCACGGGAGGCCGTCCTTACATGACCTTAGCTGTTAATAGGACGTTAAACAAAATAAACCAAACCACACTTTGAATCTTAAATCTTTACTTGCTGTTTTGTTTTCTTTAAGTGTATCCTCGAAATATGTTCCTGGCTGTTTCGAGGACGTTTATCCAATCAATCGAAGACATGCATATGAATCGTACGAGTTCTTATAAATAAAGCTGCGTTCATAAAAAAAGCCTCAACAATCAGAACGAATAAAAACATTATGTATTATTTTTACATATTAATAATCACTGTTTAGGGAAATGTTGACGGTCCAGGGAAAAGCATAGCTGAACCCAAATAAATCTTTCATCAGATGCTACTTGCAGTGGCTCTGTCAATTTCGATTTCAAACATATTTATTGAAATGAAACACGACAAAATTATTGGACATGAAACATAGCGTAAGAAATACTCGCCAAAACACATTTGCTATAAAACACCTTTAAAATACAACTTGCATAGTTAGATGAAAATGAATAGGTGCAAGGGAGGCAACTCTTATGCTAACTGCATATTTAAATACAAATCATTGTTGATTTACAACTATATACGTTATATCGATTAGTTTTAACAAACGGTTTGAAAATATTTGCATCCTTGAGTTTCTTTACTCTAAAAGATACAGGCAGAAAAAGACCAGTAGCCCCTCACAAAATCAGGGAGTTCCGAACTTTCTGGAATATTACATAGGCAACAAGCGATCTGCTTCCCCTATTGCAGCACTCAATGTTATTATTTCGTAATCGTTGGAGTTATATTGGGTTAAGATGAATTTGAAATTAGAAATTAAAAAAAAATGTAATTTAAAGGACATTCTTGTAGACAATTGCGTTATCCTTATTAAAATAATCGAGAATTCATCTTATCAGAGGGCATGCGTGAATTTGCTTATACTCCAAATCATGTCGAATTTACTTGTAAGTAGAAAACTGGTAAAGCTGCTTAGGCAGCACTTAACCGTCAACAAAACGATTGGTTTATGAATCTCATTCAGTTCAACTTTCTAGAACAGCGGTCACAAACGGTAAACAAACTGCGCGATATTCAACCTAAGCGGGATTTGTCTCTCACGTTTGCCCATCGGCCATGCATTCATTAGCCAGTTATGTTTTACGATTTACGAAAGGAGCTTTTACATGTCCCGATTACAGACAGACCCGTGATACCTTTTATAACGTCGCATCTACGGAATGCTTGTTTGATACGGATTCTGCAGCCCTTATACTCGACTATTTGCGTACAATAAAAAATATCCTCTACAGGATCGGTGATACTATCATTTCTAGGACTGCGGCGAACCATAAGTATTGATAATGTGAGGTGGGCAAAGCTGGTGCTCCCTTTGCATTACTCTAATTTCTCTTTTCCTATTGTTTCTAATATTTCCTCTGCTGTGCATCAACTGTTGCGAGAACGCCTTATTCTCTGTATTTCTATCTCTAATATGCGGATTTTGAATCCAAATTAGGACGTTTCACAATTATGTGCCACCAATCTGATATGAACTATAGCGAAGACGACACCCTTTACTACAGTTAACCAAAATCTATATAGGTATGCCTTTATTGAAGTGTTCGGCGCTCTGAGGAAAACTGAACTGAGCTCGGACAGAGGAAAGATCGTCCTTAAAAGAACATAGCTTTTGATAGGATAATGAGAAACCAAATAACCTTTGCAATTGTGTTGCCCTCTTAGGATAGGCCTGAACATTTGTAATTGACACGATCTTCTGTGAAGAAGAATGAAGCATATAAAAGTAAAGGATAAAAATTATGTTTGCAGAGCTGTTGACAATTGGTTAAGTTGTGCTAAATGTGATGAGACCTCCATGAGAGCATTGTCCCTTTTAACAACCTGCAATATAACATATGGAGGAGTCGTATCGAACGGTATGTACACGTTTTCATCGCTATATCGGTAACTTTCCAGTGTCCTTTATGCCAATTTCATATATCCTATTGTAATTGTAGCTAAGGTCACTAGAGACCCTTTAACATCAGCAGCTAACTTTGGCCTTCACTTAACCATTATATTTAAGAACTCCGTGACATAAATCGACTGTAGAATACTACTGTGCTGGTATTATTTCTTAGGCTTTTCTAACATTGATTTTCTGATATAGCGTAAATATATGTTTGACAGTCAAGCATGTGCATTTTCAAATTCGTTGGCGAGATAAGCTTGACTCCATAGAAACCATCAATTTTATATTTTGACAGACTCATTGCAGATGAACGTCTCGATTCCGGAACCTAGGTATGTTAGCTTCTCATCAACTTTCTTTTACGTAGTTTATAGGTTGCGCTGAATTTATTTTTATGGGATTTTATTTTTATTTATTTATATATTTTCTTTTATTTATTTATGTTTTCCTCATTCATTTACATGGTTATTTTATACTAGTACTGTGTCGATTAATGAGTCCATACTAAAACGGACAGGTTTTTTTTAAGAAGCCTTGTATTGGTCAAGGTACCATTGGTTTCATTTCTATAACATTTACTTTGATATATGTTGCAGTTTTTACGTTCTCCAAACATTCCATGATTTCTCTCAAAGTGTTATATCTCAAAAGTAAAGGTTTTTTTCCGATGCAACACCTAACAAACAAGTAAGATCATTCCATTAGAAATATATATACATAAATGGCTGTGAGGTCTCTCTTACGTTTAGAGTAGAAATTGTAGAAATTGATTAACAAAAATTGATATGTGGGTACGAAGTGTTATTTGTATGTTACAAATTATTTGTTTGTGGATTAATACGATTTTTAATGATGACCTATTTCACAGTATGGCACCTTCATGTATGGGACTAGAGCAGCTTGACATGAAAGATCCGGAGTTCTTAGCCCAAATTTTACGGATTATATTCGAGTAAGTTTTCCAAAGAAGATGAATTCAACTTAATGATACTAGTATTTAGTATCATAAACAATGTTTAAGAAACATGTAGTGCATATAAAAATAAATAGAGGATATCTAACAGTGTCTTCAGTAATATCAAATATATTTCTCGAGTGGGGCTAATATTTTGATATTTCACACTAGTGAAAATATCACTTTTATAGAATGAATCATTTTTGATATTTCACTGGTAAAAATGTAATAAAATACATTATTAATTGAAATACATATGTATAAGTCTTCCTTTTCAGAATATTAATCAATCCAAAGACATATATAAATTGTCTAGGGAGTAAAGATATTCAGGAGTACAGTGTATACGACAACCTGATTCTGACATTGTTCGGGAACCTGAACGACACCGCTAGCATAAGTCGTCAACCAGATATTGGTAAGTACTTTTAATAGACGGTACATGTTTTTTAAAAAAAAAATTTTGATTTTATGTACGAATATCTATTTATTATGATTAGTATTATCGAATGAAAGCAAACATAGACTGTTGTATATGTAACGTGTTTCACCGATATATTTATACCTCAGTCTCGGTCTGACACGTTAATTTTGCGACTTTTGTCGTTCATTTCCTTGTGTTAACGAAAAAGATATATTTACCATCGTTCTCTTATGTATATACCCTGAAGGCGATTTAGTTAAAGGTAGTGATTTTGATATTAATGACAACGTAACTCGTATCTATGTGGTATGTGATTTTATTTCTATATTTCCAGCTAATCATTTGCCTCTATTGATTTGGTGTATAACAAACACATCGACGCACTGTGGCTTCCCGTTTGAATTTGATCCAAACACAAACACAATCAAGGAAATGGTTGACAACATCTGCAGGTAACGTCAGACTGACATTGACTACCTAATTTGTCTTAATAATTATGGATGATTTTCCAGTGAAATTAAAATAAATCAGAGTGTCATAATTTGTCTTAATAATTATGGATGATTTTCCAGTGGAGTTAAAATAAAGCAGAGTGTCAAAGATTACGCAAACGTATTTGAAATCAATTAGTAGACGAGACAGACTAGCAGTTAGATGTTAAGGACTCGTAATGAAGTGTCCCAATACGCCATAGGGAATGTCGGTGTGTCCAAATCAACTGATTTAGCATCATTAAGCTGATGGAATATTTAATTTTCCAGAGCTGTGAACGACTGGTTACGCTGTGCTGAATGTGATCCAAATGTGATGAGAATATTGTCCATTCTAACTACCTGCAATGCAACATATGATGGGGTAGGAGGAGCCGTCTCGAACGGTATGTTAAATTAACCAGATATGTTATAACATAAAGGAGAGCACGTCATTGAACGGTATATATGAAAACATTACGTTTAAGTATACGCAAAATGACGTGACCAATTCGTAGTACTTTGTTGACAGATTATTCATATCGAGATTCATCTTTTATATAGTTTATTGTTTGCGTGTTGTATGTATATGTTGTTTTTGTATTGGCGTTTATTAAGCCCGTGTCGTTACTGAATATCGTTAATGACTTTCCGTTTCTACGCTAGGATCAGTAAGCTTCCCTGATTTTCATTTTTATATGAATTCTTCCATTAACGGAATCATTGCAGAAATACATACCTGATAAAAGCCCGCTCAGAATTGCATGATATCAGTTATGAACGAAATTCAATTTCACAAACATTTATCGCTGGTTTATTCTGATATTTTGACAGATTCAATGCAGACTGATGTCTCCACACCTGATTATGGGTATGTTGAAAATATTTTTCGTCGACTCTCCATTGAGTAATTTATTGCAACAAAACTATTTATTAAACATTTAACATGTATTGATGTTATCAATAGAAGTACAATAATAAAACATGGTAATGTCAAATATCTCGGTATATAAACCCTTCTGATCTGTTATCCATCATTTTTACCTTAATGAGTGTGCATATCTGTAACAAACATTGCCGAGTTTGTTACCTGGTTATATCATTAGCCTCAAGTTGAAACCGACGTTGAATACAAATTCAAATCTTGATTGAATGTTAATATTCGCTGTTAAATTTAACACTTTACTGATGATAGAGAAATCAGTTAGATGCCCTTTCAAATTTAATTCATTAATCGACAAGGACTCTATGTAAAACTGTTCCCGTACTTAAAGGTACGATTTTTTGAAATTCTTTATCAAAGTGTTATGAATTCTATTTCAACGTGAACCATAACATTTCTTTACTTAGGGCGTTGTTGTGAACATACCTTGATTTTGTCAGAACTATCACTTGTTAAAAGTAATGGATATTGGCTATGTGACATTTGACCGAGTATTAGTGTCTGTTTATTAGCAGCTCTTTACTTCAAGTGTCTTCGGCAGTATGCTTCAGTGAGGTAGTATTTTAAATCAGCGAAAGTTCTAGACTATCACAAGTAAACTTTACACCAGCATACCACAGCCTCCTAAAACACACATAGGCACTCACCATGCGCATCCATGTCGCACGCACGGGAAGCCGTCCTTAGCTGTTGATAGGATGTTAAACAATAATAACCATAACCACAAACTTACAGAGTATTATACTTAAACTGTAGACATTATCTATCCAAAACTGCTGTGCTGATGAAACGATAAAACATTAACCAAATAGCAATGGGTTTCTGAAAGGATAAATTGGAAGTTTTTTATTATTAATATGGTATACTACACATTAAATTGACAGGACGCCGAACTCCTGTTTTGGACTTGAGCATTTCGACATCCATCACCCGGACTACTTATACCAGATTGGACAGATTATACTCGAGTAAGTACATAAAAGAACAAAGATTGTAATTGATGATGATGATGATGATAATGATAATGATGATTATATGAAATATTTTTTTGATAAAGATTAACGAATCTCATGAAACTTAAAAAATACCTTGTAAAAACCAAAACGAGATACCAGATAAATATACGGATTAGTGTACATTAATATCCGTCTTCGTTTCAGAATATCTGCAAATCCTCACTTGTATATAGACTGTCTAAAAAGTAAAGATATTTGGGAGTACAGCATATACGACCAATTGTTTCTAGCCATCTTCGGGGACCTGAACGTCACCGCGTATATGATACATCAACCAGATGTGGGTAAGTACATATAATTGACATCCGATTCCGAAAAGAAACATACAGACGTAGTAATATTGGTTAAGTTTAATTAGGTGTTTTTTTTATATTTCATAACAGGTGCAAATGGTGAATTGTATTAATTATATTTTGCAACATCTCATAGGATATACGAACATCATTGTGTGTTTGTCATTTAATGAGGTATCATGTTGAGTTCTCAATCGTGGTAATGCAACAGGAATACTTTTTGCATATCACTTATAAATATAGCAATTATTTGTGGACATGTACGCATTTTATTTTTCTCTGATTCCAGCTGTACATTTGCCTCTTTTGCTGGAGTGTATAACAAACCGACCGTCCGACTGTACTTTCCCGACTCTACCCGATCCAAACACATACACAGTCCAGGAAATGGTGCAGAACCTCTGCAGGTAACGTTGGCCCGTCAGTTATGACCTATTTTTCCTCAATGATTGTGGATGATTTTATTAAAGCCGAAGTTCAATGATTAAGCATACGAATTGGAAATCAATAAGCAGACGAGACAGTCCAGCATTTACATGTAACGAAACCAACTGACTCTCGTAATGAAGTATCGCAATACACCGTGGCGTATGTCGGTGTCTGTTCTTTCAAAATCAACTGATTTTGCATCATTAAGCTGATGAAATATTTTAATTTTCCAGAGCTGTGAACGACTGGTTACGCTGTGCTGAATGCGATCCAAATGTGATGAGAATATTGTCCATTCTAACTACCTGCAATGCAACATATGATGGGGTAGGAGGAGCCGTCTCGAACGGTATGTTAAATTAACCAGATATGTTATAACATAAAGGAGAGCACGTCATTGAACCGTATATATGAAAACATAACGTTTAGGTATACGCAAAATGACGTGGCCAATTCGTAGTACTTTGTTGACAGATTATTGATAGCAAGCTTCATTTTTTATATAGTTTATTGTTTGCGTGTTGCATGTATACGTTGTTTTTGTATTGGCGTTTATTAAGCCCATGTCGTTACTGAATATCGTTAATGACTTTCCGTTTCTACGCTAGGATCAGTAAGCTTCCCTGATTTTCATTTTTATATGAATTCTTCCATTAACGGAATCATTGCAGAAATACATACCTGATAAAAGCCCGCTCAGAATTGCATGATATCAGTTATGAACGAAATTCAATTTCACAAACATTTATCGCTGGTTTATTCTGATATTTTGACAGATTCAATGCAGACTGATGTCTCCACACCTGATTATGGGTATGTTGAAAATATTTTTCGTCGACTCTCCATTGAGTAATTTATTGCAACAAAACTATTTATTAAACATTTAACATGTATTGATGTTATCAATAGAAGTACAATAATAAAACATGGTAATGTCAAATATCTCAGTATATAAACCCTTCTGATCTGTTATCCATCATTTTTACCTTAATGAGTGTGCATACCTGTAACAAACATTGCCGAGTTTGTTACCTGGTTATATCATTAGCCTCATGTTGAAACCGATGTTGAATACAAATTTAAATCTTGATTGAATGTTAATATTCGCTGTTAAATTTAACACTTTACTGATGATAGAGAAATCAGTTAGATGCCCTTTCAAATTTAATTCATTAATCGACAAGGACTCTATGTAAAACTGTTCCCGTACTTAAAGGTACGATTTTTTGAAATTCTTTATCAAAGTGTTATGAATTCTATTTCAACGTGAACCATAACATTTCTTTACTTGGGCGTTGTTGTGAACATACCTTGATTTTGTCAGAACTATCACTTGTTAAAAGTAATGGATATTGGCTATGTGACATTTGACCGAGTATTAGTGTCTGTTTATTAGCAGCTCATTCCTTCAAGTGTCTTCGGCAGTATGCTTCAGTGAGGTAGTATTTTAAATCAGCGAAAGTTCTAGACTATCACAAGTAAACTTTACACCAGCATACCACAGCCTCCTAAAACACACATAGGCACTCACCATGCGCATCCATGTCGCACGCACGGGAAGCCGTCCTTAGCTGTTGATAGGATGTTAAACAATAATAACCATAACCATCAACTTACAGAGTATTATACTTAAACTGTAGACATTATCTATCCAAAACTGCTGTGCTGATGAAACGATAAAACATTAACCAAATAGCAATGGGTTTCTGAAAGGATAAATTGGAAGTTTTTTATTATTAATATGGTATACTACACATTAAATTGACAGGACGCCGAACTCCTGTTTTGGACTTGAGCATTTCGACATCCATCACCCGGACTACTTATACCAGATTGGACAGATTATACTCGAGTAAGTACATAAAAGAACAAAGATTGTAATTGATGATGATGATGATGATGATAATGATAATGATGATTATATGAAATATTTTTTTGATAAAGATTAACGAATCTCATGAAACTTCAAAATACCTTGTAAAAACCAAAACGAGATACCAGATAAATATACGGATTAGTGTACATTAATATCCGTCTTCGTTTCAGAATATCTGCAAATCCTCACTTGTATATAGACTGTCTAAAAAGTAAAGATATTTGGGAGTACAGCATATACGATCAATTGTTTCTGGCCATCTTCGGGGACCTGAACGTCACCGCGTATATGATACATCAACCAGATGTGGGTAAGTACATATAATTGAAATCCGATTCCGAAAAGAAACATACAGACGTAGTAATATTGGTTAAGTTTAATTAGGGCTTTTTTATATTTCATAACAGGTGCAAATGGTGAATTGTCTTAATTATATTTTGCAACATCTCATAGGATATACGAACATCATTGTGTGTTTGTCATTTAATGAGGTATCATGTTGAGTTCTCAATCGTGGTAATGCAACAGGAATACTTTTTGCATATCACTTATAAATATAGCAATTATTTGTGGACATGTACGCATTTTATTTTTCTCTGATTCCAGCTGTACATTTGCCTCTTTTGCTGGAGTGTATAACAAACCGACCGTCCGACTGTACTTTCCCGACTCTACCCGATCCAAACACATACACAGTCCAGGAAATGGTGCAGAACCTCTGCAGGTAACGTTGGCCCGTCAGTTACGACCTATTTTTCCTCAATGATTGTGGATGATTTTATTAAAGCCGAAGTTCAATGATTAAGCATACGAATTGGAAATCAATTAGCAGACGAGACAGTCCAGCATTTACATGTAACGAAACCAACTGACTCTCATAATGAAGTATCGCAATACACCGTGGCGTATGTCGGTGTCTGTTCTTTCAAAATCAACTGATTTTGCATCATTAAGCTGATGAAATATTTTAAT
Organism: Pecten maximus; assembly: GCF_902652985.1. Taxonomy (NCBI): domain Eukaryota; kingdom Metazoa; phylum Mollusca; class Bivalvia; order Pectinida; family Pectinidae; genus Pecten; species Pecten maximus. The sequence goes on from NC_047027.1 coordinate 16,646,446, forward strand.
TTTCCAGAGCTGTGAACGACTGGTTACGCTGTGCTGAATGCGATCCAAATGTGATGAGAATATTGTCCATTCTAACTACCTGCAATGCAACATATGATGGGGTAGGAGGAGCCGTCTCGAACGGTATGTTAAATTAACCAGATATGTTATAACATAAAGGAGAGCACGTCATTGAACGGTATATATGAAAACATTACGTTTAAGTATACGCAAAATGACGTGACCAATTCGTAGTACTTTGTTGACAGATTATTCATATCGAGGTTCATCTTTTATATAGTTTATTGTTTGCGTGTTTTACGTATATATTGTTTTTGTATTGGCGTTTATTAAGCCCATGTCGTTACTGAATATCGTTAATGACTTTCCGTTTCTACGCTAGGATCAGTAAGCTTCCCTGATTTTCATTTTTATATGAATTCTTCCATTAACGGAATCATTGCAGAAATACATACCTGATAAAAGCCCGCTCAGAATTGCATGATATCAGTTATGAACGAAATTCAATTTCACAAACATTTATCGCTGGTTTATTCTGATATTTTGACAGATTCAATGCAGACTGATGTCTCCACACCTGATTATGGGTATGTTGAAAATATTTTTCGTCGACTCTCCATTGAGTAATTTATTGCAACAAAACTATTTATTAAACATTTAACCTGTATTGATGTTATCAATAGAAGTACAATAATAAAACATGGTAATGTCAAATATCTCAGTATATAAACCCTTCTGATCTGTTATCCATCATTTTTACCTTAATGAGTGTGCATACCTGTAACAAACATTGCCGAGTTTGTTACCTGGTTATATCATTAGCCTCAAGTTGAAACCGACGTTGAATACAAATTCAAATCTTGATTGAATGTTAATATTCGCTGTTAAATTTAACACTTTACTGATGATAGAGAAATCAGTTAGATGCCCTTTCAAATTTAATTCATTAATCGACAAGGACTCTATGTAAAACTGTTCCCGTACTTAAAGGTACGATTTTTTGAAATTCTTTATCAAAGTGTCATGAATTCTATTTCAACGTGAACCATAACATTTCTTTACTTGGGCGTTGTTGTGAACATACCTTGATTTTGTCAGAACTATCACTTGTTAAAAGTAATGGATATTGGCTATGTGACATTTGACCGAGTATTAGTGTCTGTTTATTAGCAGCTCATTCCTTCAAGTGTCTTCGGCAGTATGCTTCAGTGAGGTAGTATTTTAAATCAGCGAAAGTTCTAGACTATCACAAGTAAACTTTACACCAGCATACCACAGCCTCCTAAAACACACATAGGCACTCACCATGCGCATCCATGTCGCACGCACGGGAAGCCGTCCTTAGCTGTTGATAGGATGTTAAACAATAATAACCATAACCATCAACTTACAGAGTATTATACTTAAACTGTAGACATTATCTATCCAAAACTGCTGTGCTGATGAAACGATAAAACATTAACCAAATAGCAATGGGTTTCTGAAAGGATAAATTGGAAGTTTTTTATTATTAATATGGTATACTACACATTAAATTGACAGGACGCCGAACTCCTGTTTTGGACTTGAGCATTTCGACATCCATCACCCGGACTACTTATACCAGATTGGACAGATTATACTCGAGTAAGTACATAAAAGAACAAAGATTGTGATGATGATGATGATGATGATGGTGATGATGATGATAATGATGATTATATGAAATATTTTTTTGATAAAGATTAACGAATCTCATGAAACTTCAAAATACCTTGTAAAAACCAAAACGAGATACCAGATAAATATACGGATTAGTGTACATTAATATCCGTCTTCGTTTCAGAATATCTGCAAATCCTCACTTGTATATAGACTGTCTAAAAAGTAAAGATATTTGGGAGTACAGCATATACGACCAATTGTTTCTAGCCATCTTCGGGGACCTGAACGTCACCGCGTATATGATACATCAACCAGATGTGGGTAAGTACATATAATTGACATCCGATTCCGAAAAGAAACATACAGACGTAGTAATATTGGTTAAGTTTAATTAGGTGTTTTTTTATATTTCATAACAGGTGCAAATGGTGAATTGTATTAATTATATTTTGCAACATCTCATAGGATATACGAACATCATTGTGTGTTTGTCATTTAATGAGGTATCATGTTGAGTTCTCAATCGTGGTAATGCAACAGGAATACTTTTTGCATATCACTTATAAATATAGCAATTATTTGTGGACATGTACGCATTTTATTTTTCTCTGATTCAAGCTGTACATTTGCCTCTTTTGCTGGAGTGTATAACAAACCGACCGTCCGACTGTACTTTCCCGACTCTACCCGATCCAAACACATACACAGTCCAGGAAATGGTGCACAACCTCTGCAGGTAACGTTAGCCCGTCAGTTACGACCTATTTTTCCTCAATGATTGTGGATGATTTTATTAAAGCCGAAGTTCAATGATTAAGCATACGAATTGGAAATCAATAAGCAGACGAGACAGTCCAGCATTTACATGTAACGAAACCAACTGACTCTCATAATGAAGTATCGCAATACACCGTGGCGTATGTCGGTGTCTGTTCTTTCAAAATCAACTGATTTTGCATCATTAAGCTGATGAAATATTTTAATTTTCCAGAGCTGTGAACGACTGGTTACGCTGTGCTGAATGCGATCCAAATGTGATGAGAATATTGTCCATTCTAACTACCTGCAATGCAACATATGATGGGGTAGGAGGAGCCGTCTCGAACGGTATGTTAAATTAACCAGATATGTTATAACATAAAGGAGAGCACGTCATTGAATCGTATATATGAAAACATTACGTTTAAGTATACGCAAAATGACGTGACCAATTCGTAGTACTTTGTTGACAGATTATTCATATCGAGGTTCATCTTTTATATAGTTTATTGTTTGCGTGTTTTACGTATATATTGTTTTTGTATTGGCGTTTATTAAGCCCATGTCGTTACTGAATATCGTTAATGACTTTCCGTTTCTACGCTAGGATCAGTAAGCTTCCCTGATTTTCATTTTTATATGAATTCTTCCATTAACGGAATCATTGCAGAAATACATACCTGATAAAAGCCCGCTCAGAATTGCATGATATCAGTTATGAACGAAATTCAATTTCACAAACATTTATCGCTGGTTTATTCTGATATTTTGACAGATTCAATGCAGACTGATGTCTCCACACCTGATTATGGGTATGTTGAAAATATTTTTCGTCGACTCTCCATTGAGTAATTTATTGCAACGAAACTATTTATTAAACATTTAACCTGTATTGATGTTATCAATAGAAGTACAATAATAAAACATGGTAATGTCAAATATCTCAGTATATAAACCCTTCTGATCTGTTATCCATCATTTTTACCTTAATGAGTGTGCATACCTGTAACAAACATTGCCGAGTTTGTTACCTGGTTATATCATTAGCCTCAAGTTGAAACCGATGTTGAATACAAATTTAAATCTTGATTGAATGTTAATATTCGCTGTTAAATTTAACACTTTACTGATGATAGAGAAATCAGTTAGATGCCCTTTCAAATTTAATTCATTAATCGACAAGGACTCTATGTAAAACTGTTCCCGTACTTAAAGGTACGATTTTTTGAAATTCTTTATCAAAGTGTCATGAATTCTATTTCAACGTGAACCATAACATTTCTTTACTTGGGCGTTGTTGTGAACATACCTTGATTTTGTCAGAACTATCACTTGTTAAAAGTAATGGATATTGGCTATGTGACATTTGACCGAGTATTAGTGTCTGTTTATTAGCAGCTCATTACTTCAAGTGTCTTCGGCAGTATGCTTCAGTGAGGTAGTATTTTAAATCAGCGAAAGTTCTAGACTATCACAAGTAAACTTTACACCAGCATACCACAGCCTCCTAAAACACACATAGGCACTCACCATGCGCATCCATGTCGCACGCACGGGAAGCCGTCCTTAGCTGTTGATAGGATGTTAAACAATAATAACCATAAACTTACAGAGTATTATACTTAAACTGTAGACATTATCTATCCAAAACTGCTGTGCTGATGAAACGATAAAACATTAACCAAATAGCAATGGGTTTCTGAAAGGATAAATTGGAAGTTTTTATTATTAATATGCTATACTACACATTAAATTTACAGTACGCCGAACTCCTGTTTTGGACTTGAGCATTTCGACATCCATCACCCGGACTACTTATACCAGATTGGACAGATTATACTCGAGTAAGTACATAAAAGAACAAAGATTGTAATTGATGATGATGATGATTATATCAAATATTTTTTTGATAAAGATTAACGAATCTCATGAAACTTCAAAATACCTTGTAAAAACCAAAACGAGATACCAGATAAATATACGGATTAGTATACATTAATATCCGTCTTCGTTTCAGAATATCTGCAAATCCTCACTTGTATATAGACTGTCTAAAAAGTAAAGATATTTGGGAGTACAGCATATACGACCAATTGTTTCTGGCCATCTTCGGGGACCTGAACGTCACCGCGTATATGATACATCAACCAGATGTGGGTAAGTACATATAATTGACATCCGATTTCGAAAAGAAACATACAGACGAAGTAATATTGGTTAAGTTTAATTAGGGCTTTTTTATATTTCATAACAGGTGCAAATGGTGAATTGTCTTAATTATATTTTGCAACATCTCATAGGATATACGAACATCATTGTGTGTTTGTCATTTAATGAGGTATCATGTTGAGTTCTCAATCGTGGTAATGCAACAGGAATACTTTTTGCATATCACTTATAACTATAGCAATTATTTGTGGACATGTACGCATTTTATTTTTCTCTGATTCCAGCTGTACATTTGCCTCTTTTGCTGGAGTGTATAACAAACCGACCGTCCGACTGTACTTTCCCGACTCTACCCGATCCAAACACATACACAGTCCAGGAAATGGTGCACAACCTCTGCAGGTAACGTTGGCCCGTCAGTTACGACCTATTTTTCCTCAATGATTGTGGATGATTTTATTAAAGCCGAAGTTCAATTATTAAGCATACGAATTGGAAATCAATAAGCAGACGAGACAGTCCAGCATTTACATGTAACGAAACCAACTGACTCTCATAATGAAGTATCGCAATACACCGTGGCGTATGTCGGTGGCTGTTCTTTCCAAATCAACTGATTTTGCATCATTAAGCTGATGAAATATTTTAATTTTCCAGAGCTGTGAACGACTGGTTACGCTGTGCTGAATGCGATCCAAATGTGATGAGAATATTGTCCATTCTAACTACCTGCAATGCAACATATGATGGGGTAGGAGGAGCCGTCTCGAACGGTATGTTAAATTAACCAGATATGTTATAACATAAAGGAGAGCACGTCATTGAACCGTATATATGAAAACATTACGTTTAAGTATACGCAAAATGACGTGACCAATTCGTAGTACTTTGTTGACAGATTATTCATATCGAGGTTCATCTTTTATATAGTTTATTGTTTGCGTGTTTTACGTATATATTGTTTTTGTATTGGCGTTTATTAAGCCCATGTCGTTACTGAATATCGTTAATGACTTTCCGTTTCTACGCTAGGATCAGTAAGCTTTCCTGATTTTCATTTTTATATGAATTCTTCCATTAACGGAATCATTGCAGAAATACATACCTGATAAAAGCCCGCTCAGAATTGCATGATATCAGTTATGAACGGAATTCAATTTCACAAACATTTATCGCTGCTTTATTCTGATATTTTGACAGATTCAATGCAGACTGATGTCTCCACACCTGATTATGGGTATGTTGAAAATATTTTTCGTCGACTCTCCATTGAGTAATTTATTGCAACAAAACTATTTATTAAACATTTAACCTGTATTGATGTTATCAATAGAAATACAATAATAAAACATGGTAATGTCAAATATCTCAGTATATAAACCCTTCTGATCTGTTATCCATCATTTTTACCTTAATGAGTGTGCATACCTGTAACAAACATTGCCGAGTTTGTTACCTGGTTATATCATTAGCCTCAAGTTGAAACCGACGTTGAATACAAATTCAAATCTTGATTGAATGTTAATATTCGCTGTTAAATTTAACACTTTACTGATGATAGAGAAATCAGTTAGATGCCCTTTCAAATTTAATTCATTAATCGACAAGGACTCTATGTAAAACTGTTCCCGTACTTAAAGGTACGATTTTTTGAAATTCTTTATCAAAGTGTCATGAATTCTATTTCAACGTGAACCATAACATTTCTTTACTTGGGCGTTGTTGTGAACATACCTTGATTTTGTCAGAACTATCACTTGTTAAAAGTAATGGATATTGGCTATGTGACATTTGACCGAGTATTAGTGTCTGTTTATTAGCAGCTCATTCCTTCAAGTGTCTTCGGCAGTATGCTTCAGTGAGGTAGTATTTTAAATCAGCGAAAGTTCTAGACTATCACAAGTAAACTTTACACCAGCATACCACAGCCTCCTAAAACACACATAGGCACTCACCATGCGCATCCATGTCGCACGCACGGGAAGCCGTCCTTAGCTGTTGATAGGATGTTAAACAATAATAACCATAACCATAAACTTACAGAGTATTATACTTAAACTGTAGACATTATCTATCCAAAACTGCTGTGCTGATGAAACGATAAAACATTAACCAAATAGCAATGGGTTTCTGAAAGGATCAATTGGAAGTTTTTTATTATTAATATGGTATACTACACATTAAATTGACAGGACGCCGAACTCCTGTTTTGGACTTGAGCATTTCGACATCCATCACCCGGACTACTTATACCAGATTGGACAGATTATACTCGAGTAAGTACATAAAAGAACAAAGATTGTAATTGATGATGATGATGATGATGATGATGATTATATCAAATATTTTTTTGATAAAGATTAACGAATCTCATGAAACTTCAAAATACCTTGTAAAAACCAAAACGAGATACCAGATAAATATACGGATTAGTGTACATTAATATCCGTCTTCGTTTCAGAATATCTGCAAATCCTCACTTGTATATAGACTGTCTAAAAAGTAAAGATATTTGGGAGTACAGCATATACGATCAATTGTTTCTGGCCATCTTCGGGGACCTGAACGTCACCGCGTATATGATACATCAACCAGATGTGGGTAAGTACATATAATTGACATCCGATTCCGAAAAGAAACATACAGACGTAGTAATATTGGTTAAGTTTAATTAGGGCTTTTTTATATTTCATAACAGGTGCAAATGGTGAATTGTCTTAATTATATTTTGCAACATCTCATAGGATATACGAACATCATTGTGTGTTTGTCATTTAATGAGGTATCATGTGGAGTTCTCAATCGTGGTAATGCAACAGGAATACTTTTTGCATATCACTTATAACTATAGCAATTATTTGTGGACATGTACGCATTTTATTTTTCTCTGATTCCAGCTGTACATTTGCCTCTTTTGCTGGAGTGTATAACAAACCGACCGTCCGGCTGTACTTTCCCGACTCTACCCGATCCAAACACATACACAGTCCAGGAAATGGTGCACAACCTCTGCAGGTAACGTTGGCCCGTCAGTTACGACCTATTTTTCCTCAATGATTGTGGATGATTTTATTAAAGCCGAAGTTCAATGATTAAGCATACGAATTGGAAATCAATAAGCAGACGAGACAGTCCAGCATTTACATGTAACGAAACCAACTGACTCTCATAATGAAGTATCGCAATACACCGTGGCGTATGTCGGTGTCTGTTCTTTCCAAATCAACTGATTTTGCATCATTAAGCTGATGAAATATTTTAATTTTCCAGAGCTGTGAACGACTGGTTACGCTGTGCTGAATGTGATCCAAATGTGATGAGAATATTGTCCATTCTAACTACCTGCAATGCAACATATGATGGGGTAGGAGGAGCCGTCTCGAACGGTATGTTAAATTAACCAGATATGTTATAACATAAAGGAGAGCACGTCATTGAACCGTATATATGAAAACATTATGTTTAAGTATACGCAAAATGACGTGACCAATTCGTAGTACTTTGTTGACAGATTATTCATATCGAGGTTCATCTTTTATATAGTTTATTGTTTGCGTGTTGTACGTATATGTTGTTTTTGTATTGGCGTTTATTAAGCCCATGTCGTTACTGAATATCGTTAATGACTTTCCGTTTCTACGCTAGGATCAGTAAGCTTTCCTGATTTTCATTTTTATATGAATTCTTCCATTAACGGAATCATTGCAGAAATACATACCTGATAAAAGCCCGCTCAGAATTGCATGATATCAGTTATGAACGAAATTCAATTTCACAAACATTTATCGCTGCTTTATTCTGATATTTTGACAGATTCAATGCAGACTGATGTCTCCACACCTGATTATGGGTATGTTGAAAATATGTTTCGTCAATTCTCCATTGAGTAATTCATTGCAACAAAACTATTTATTAAACATTTAACCTGTATTGATGTTATCAATAGAAGTACAATAATAAAACATGGTAATGTCAAATATCTCAGTATATAAACCCTTCTGATCTGTTATCCATCATTTTTACCTTAATGAGTGTGCATACCTGTAACAAACATTGCGGAGTTTGTTACCTGGTTATATCATTAGCCTCAAGTTGAAACCGACGTTGAATACAAATTTAAATCTTGATTGAATGTTAATATTCGCTGTTAAATTTAACACTTTACTGATGATAGAGAAATCAGTTAGATGCCCTTTCAAATTTAATTCATTAATCGACAAGGACTCTATGTAAAACTGTTCCCGTACTTAAAGGTACGATTTTTTGAAATTCTTTATCAAAGTGTCATGAATTCTATTTCAACGTGAACCATAACATTTCTTTACTTGGGCGTTGTTGTGAACATACCTTGATTTTGTCAGAACTATCACTTGTTAAAAGTAATGGATATTGGCTATGTGACATTTGACCGAGTATTAGTGTCTGTTTATTAGCAGCTCATTCCTTCAAGTGTCTTCGGCAGTATGCTTCAGTGAGGTAGTATTTTAAATCAGCGAAAGTTCTAGACTATCACAAGTAAACTTTACACTAGCATACCACAGCCTCCTAAAACACACATAGGCACTCACCATGCGCATCCATGTCGCACGCACGGGAAGCCGTCCTTAGCTGTTGATAGGATGTTAAACAATAATAACCATAACCATAAACTTACAGAGTATTATACTTAAACTGTAGACATTATCTATCCAAAACTGCTGTGCTGATGAAACGATAAAACATTAACGAAATAGCAATGGGTTTCTGAAAGGATCAATTGGAAGTGTTTTTTTATTAATATGCTATACTACACATTAAATTTACAGTACGCCGAACTCCTGTTTTGGACTTGAGCATTTCGACATCCATCACCCGGACTACTTATACCAGATTGGACAGATTATACTCGAGTAAGTACATAAAAGAACAAAGATTGTAATTGATGATGATGATGATGATGATGATGATTATATCAAATATTTTTTTGATAAAGATTAACGAATCTCATGAAACTTCAAAATACCTTGTAAAAACCAAAACGAGATACCAGATAAATATACGGATTAGTATACATTAATATCTGTCTTCGTTTCAGAATATCTGCAAATCCTCACTTGTATATAGACTGTCTAAAAAGTAAAGATATTTGGGAGTACAGCATATACGACAAATTGTTTCTGGCCATCTTCGGGGACCTGAACGTCACCGCGTATATGATACATCAACCAGATGTGGGTAAGTACATATAATTGACATCCGATTCCGAAAAGAAACATACAGACGTAGTAATATTGGTTAAGTTTAATTAGGGCTTTTTTATATTTCATAACAGGTGCAAATGGTGAATTGTCTTAATTGTATTTTGCAACATCTCATAGGATATACGAACATTGTGTGTTTGTCATTTAATGAGGTATCATGTGGAGTTCTCAATCGTGGTAATGCAACAGGAATATTTTTGCATATCACTTATAACTATAGCAATTATTTGTGGACATGTACGCATTTTATTTTTCTCTGATTCAAGCTGTACATTTGCCTCTTTTGCTGGAGTGTATAACAAACCGACCGTCCGGCTGTACTTTCCCGACTCTACCCGATCCAAACACATACACAGTCCAGGAAATGGTGCACAACCTCTGCAGGTAACGTTGGCCCGTCAGTTACGACCTATTTTTCCTCAATGATTGTGGATGATTTTATTAAAGCCGAAGTTCAATTATTAAGCATACGAATTGGAAATCAATAAGCAGACGAGACAGTCCAGCATTTACATGTAACGAAACCAACTGACTCTCATAATGAAGTATCGCAATACACCGTGGCGTATGTCGGTGGCTGTTCTATTAAGCTGATGGAATATTTTAACTTTCCAGAGCTGTGAACGACTGGGTACGCTGTGCTGAATGTGACCCAAATGTGATGAGGATATTGTCCATTTTAACTACCTGTAATGGTACAAATGAAGGTGCGTTACATTTACGTTAATATATTACAATTGTTTCATGAACTTGTTATTGCACGGTATCTGTTTTCGATTTCTGTGACCATTTGTACTTGACATTTTATTGTGGCCTCATCTTGAAATCATGTTTCGTTCCTTATTTTGTAACGTTTTTTAAACATTGTATTTCTGTGTTAATTTATACTGACTTCCACATTTCTTTTCCTTTCGTATTTTATTTTTCGCATTTTGGTTTTTATATACTAAATTTTTGTATTACTTTCCTATGGTGGCTTCCGCATTTTGACTTCATTTCATTTTCAACAAATTGTATTGACAGAGGGGAGTAGCAGGCAAAGCCTATATAAATTCTCTGCATAGGTCGAACGAGTTTTACAAATAAATATTCATTATATGATAATTATGATATGTGAAATGAAATTTTATAAACATATACACAAATGATAACAATAACTGTATAAGGGAAGGTAACTAATTTGAATGAAATTATAACAAGATAACACAAGAATACATACAACACATCCACTCACACAAAGTACAATAGCTACAAACATAGTCAATATTAAGTATATACATGTAGTTGAAATTAATTAGTAGTAAGTATAATTAATCATGCACATACAAATGATCTAATTTAACTACGGTTGAGTGGCTAGACCAAAAGTCCATGTGCAATTACTGCACAGGTCATCACCACCCAAACAGTTTAATGTATAATGTAATAAGGATATGGTCTATAATTGAAATGCATGCACATGATTTTAACAAATTAATTACAATATAAATTACAAACAAGATCACTGAAAGTAAATTTATTAATACTAAACTAATTCATTTCGTATGTTCATCTGGCCTCACATATCATGGATTAAAAACTCCAAATAAAATAGATGTCATGCTAATCATAATAAACAAATTAATTAATTAATTAATTAGCATGGTCATTGTGAAGTGACTCACTATAAGATACATTTTTTTAATCTTTTAGACTTCCCTATAAAATAATGAATGTTATTTAGAATTTGCCTATTTATGAAAACATTACAGATAGGACATCCATATAGGAAAATGACAGTACTAATATGGTTATGATCATGTGTATAATTATTAAGAACTTGAAAAAGGTTATTACGTAGATCATTGTAAAAGTGGCATTCAAAGAAAAAGTGAGAAACTGTCTCAAGTGCGTCTGAGCAGTTACAAGCAGGACTGTCTGTGAGGTGGTCATGATGTAAATCAGATTTTAAATCGCTGCAATAATTTCTTTCCCCTTCAGATTTAAAATTTTTTAAAAGAGTCTATATCAGACACTTTATCTTTATCTAGTTTATGTTTAAAGTTTACAAGTGTAGGATAATCAAAAAGGTTAGCATTGTAATTAATTGTGCGACACATAAGAGGAAAGAAACTGTCATAATAGTTATTAGTTCTGCATAATGGCGGGTTAAATTGCCTTGTGTGACGGAGAGGATAGTGATTTTGATTGGGAATGTTAGAAAAAGGAGTGAGTACATCTTGTAAATGAGTTGGTGCGTGTCCATGCATTAGTTTGTACATCATGATGTATTTATGTTTTCTCGTCTGGCTGCCAGAGATTCCCAACCAAGTTCGGTATACAGTTTATGATGTGAGGTTCGTGATCTGAGTCCTGTAATAATTCTTGCTGCTTCTAACTGTATGGATTCCAAAAGTTCAGTTAATTGTTGGGTGCAATTATCCCAGACAATGTCTGCATATTCCAAAATTGGTCTTATAAATGCTGTATGGATTGTAACTAATGCTTTTCTGTTGAGTTTAGTTTTTATGTAGCGAAGAATGTTAAGTCTGCTATAAGCTTTTTCATAAATTATCTGAATGTGTTGATTCCATGAGGCATCATCTTTAAAAGTTAGTCCTAAATGTGTGTGTGATCTAGTGTCTGTAATTTGACTGTTTTGAAACGTTATTATGGGGTGGTTTGTGTTTTGTTTCCTGGAAAAGATTACAGATTTTGTTTTATTTGGGTTACATTTTATGTCCCATGTGTTTGCCCTACTCACTCATAGTATTTAGGTCAGTTGTTAATGATTGTGCTACTTTTACCGGATCATTATCAATAATAACATATAGGGATGTGTCATCTGCAAAACGTTTAATATTAGTAGAGATATTTTCTGTGACATCGTTATTGTAAAGAAGAAAAAGAAGTGGGCCAAGAACAGATCCTTGGAGTACCCCTGCATTAACAAATTTAAATTGAGAATGGTACCCCTCATTACTGACTCTTTGCATTCTGTCAGAGAGATAATTCTGGAACCAAGCAAGTAAATTTCCATTAATACCATATTTTTGCAATTTAAACAAGAGACCTTGATGCCAAACACGATCAAAAGCTTTACTTATATCACAAAAAATAAATCTTAGTTCTTTTCCCTGGTCATATTTTTGACAATTTCATTATATATGATCAATAACTGATTTACAGTTGAATCACTAGGTGTAAAGCCAGACTGATGCTTGGTAATAATAGAGTTTTCAACAAGGTAGTTAAAGATATACTTAAAAATATTTTTTTCTACTATTTTACTAAAACATGAAGTAATTGAAATTGGCCTGTAGTTTAAAACATCACTTGATGAACCAGTTCCTTTATAAATGGCTTTAATATTTGCTTGTTTCCATATACTAGGTACTGACCCTGATTGTAAAGAATTTAACTTTGTCATATTAACTTCACATTTTTACTTTTGAATGTTATCTTCCGCATTTGAACTTTTTCTAATGACGCTCACCTTTTTACTTCCGTAAGGTGACTTCCTCATTTTGATTTTTTATATCAACTTCACATTTTTACTTTCGAATGTAATCTTCCGCATTTTGACTTTTTTATCCTGGCGTTCACATTTTTACTTTCGTATGGTGACTTCCGCATGTTGGCTTTTCATATCAACTTCACATTTTTACTTTCGAATGTAATCTACCGCATTTTGACTTTTTTAATATTGACTTTAACATTTTTTTACTTTCGTAAGGTGACTTCCGCATTTTGACTTTTTCATATTAACTTTCACATTTTTACTTTCGAATGTAATCTTCCGCATTTTGACTTTTTGATACTGACGTTCACATTTTGATTTTCGTATGGTGACTTCCGCATTTTGACTTTTTCATATCAACTTTCACATTTTTAATTTCGACTGTTATCTTCCGCATTTTGACTTTTCTATAATGACGTTCACATTTTGATTTTCCTAAGGTGACTTCCGCATGTTGACTTTTTTATACTGACATTCACATTTTTACTTCCGTATGGTGACTTCCGCATATTCACTGTTTCATATCAACTTCACTTTTTTCCTTTCGAATGTAATCTTCCGCATTTTGACTTTTTCATACGGACATTCACATTTTTACTTCCGTATAGTGACTTTCTCATTTTGATTTTCCATATCAACTTCACATTTTTACTTTCGAATGTAATCTTCCGCATTTTGACTTTTTTATCCTGGCGTTCACATTTTTACTTTCGTATGATGACTTCCGCATTTTGACTTTTTCATATCAACTTCACATTTTTACTTTCGAATGTAATCTACCGCATTTTGACTTTTTGATACTGACGTTCACATTTTGATTTTCGTATGGTGACTTCCGCATTTTGACTTTTTTCATATAAACTTTTACATTTTTACTTTCGAATGTAATCTTCCGCATTTTGACTTTTTCATATTAACTTTCACATTTTTACTTTCGAATGTTATCTTCCGCATTTTGGCTTTTTTATACTGACATTCACATTTTGATTTTCGAAAGGTGACTGACGAATTTTTACATTATCAGCTCACCTGGTTAAAAGGTCCAGGGTGAGCTTATGCCATACGGTAGCGTCCGTCGTCCGTCCGTCAACAATTGACTTCTTCATAACCACACATCGGAATTTGATCACAATAGGTCAAAAGCATCCCTTTGGGGTGGGGACTCAAAATTGTACAAATGGCGGGGCTGACACCCCCCCCCGGGGGGGGGGGGGTCTTAGGGGTGGGGCCAAAAGGGGTCAATTTGGCTAAATTGATATAAACGACTTCTTCTCTGAAACTAAGCAATAGATATAGCTCATATTCGCCTGGCAGCCTCCCCTTGGGGTAGGGTTTCAAAATTGTACAAATGACGGGGCTGAGGAGACGGGGTCAATAGGGGTCAATTTGGCTAAATTATATAAACAACTTCTCCTCTGTAACCAAAGCAATGGATATTGCTCATATTTGACTGGGAGCATCCCTTTTGGGTCGGGATTCAAAATCGTACAAATGGTGGGGCTGACACCCCGGGGGCTGAGGAGCGGGGATAAAAGTGGTCAGTTGGCAGACTTGATATAAATGACTTCTACTCTGTAACTAAGCAATGGATATCACTCATATTTGACTGGTAGCATCACCTTCCGTATGTTCCACATGATATCTGCCGTGTTTTCTAGATCTCCAGATTACACAGATCGAATATCTGTGACATATACAAATGTAATTCACATTCCGTTGAAATAAAATATCTAAAGTAATCAATTGAATCTACCTCATCTGGATTTTTTATTCCTGAGATTTTCTCCTGGTTATGAACACTTTAGATCAGTTGCTCTACTGACGGACGCAAGTTGAACGCAGCTCTATGATGCATTTAAACTCACACTGCAACTGTCTTAGATTTTATATCGCTATACGCTAATATCTTGTATGTGTTTTGGGCAATCCTTTGTCTTTATACCAATTTGTTTTGTTGTGACAGACTGGCTACCGACGGGTAACTTGAAAACGGAGGATGTGTATGTATATGAGTTATTGATCTACAATGTAGTATTAATATAAGTTCAGAAATATCCGTTTCCCTCAGGAAAATTGTTTAACACTTATTTCCACCTACCTGATTATTTTTGAGTGTCTTTTAAGTATTTCAATGACCATTTGTTTTCATTTATAATCGTGTTGATACAATGTGTATCATTGCGTTATATATCACCTGTATGCTTTATTTGTGATATTTAACTTACCTCTGTTGTTATGGTATCAGTTCTATAATGTATTCCTCGGGTGTGTTGAACGGAAACCTATAGATACAGCAATACATTTCCATCTTCTTTCTTTGAATAATTCAATCACATATAAACATACCATTAGGAAATTACATTACATTGTGATGATTTCAAACCGTTCATTTAAGGAATCATCTTCTTTCAGTTTCGTTGCTGCTGCGAAAGAAACAGGAATCTACGATATTATGATGATGCCGTTCACCGATGAAAATGCCAATATGTTTGTAGACGTATTATGCAGGTAATGTGTTTGTTTATCGGGATAAATTAAAGACATTTTTTATCAAGACACGAGTAAAATGCATCACATCTGACATGTCCAAGAGTAGTCGTGCAAGAATATACACCGGTTATTATAATTGATCACTGATCCCCGGGAGACACGACTTAGACAACAGGCCGGGAAAATACTGACATGGTGACAGCTCAAAACAATCTTGAGAAAAAATATAATCTTCACCTGATTTTCATTTAACAGTATATATATCAACATATTTATGTGTTTTTAAAGCTACATAATTGAATATTTGCTTGTTTATTACAGAGAAATGGACCAATTCTTCCATTTTCTGACGATGTTTGGTGTAACACCTGAAATGGCCTTTAATGTATCACAACATTCCCTGCATACAACGGACATGTCAAATGAAGTAGGGGTGGTGTGTTTCTTTCACAGGAATGGTAAGTAATCAATTGATTAAAATCAAAGTCGAAATAAATAAAAACCTAATAACGTTAAGAAACTAAATATAGTTTATCATTACCGATACAAACACCTACAATTTCTGTGATTATCAAGTTATCAAAGGTGCCAAAATACAGAAATAAATCCTGCGATCAAAAACGCGTATATATTCGGACCAATGCATTCTTACTAATTTCTCACTCTCTCTTTTTCTCTTTCTCATTTATTCAAAGATGTGAAAGAAGCACTTGCAGCCTGCAAAGGTGAAGGTGGCACAGTTGGAACAACTTCATCCGTGGGGGAATTTTATCAAAGGTAAGATCGCGCAGAGATCGATGCTTGTGCATAGGTCGTTTATGAATACGTTGTGGAGTCTTCTTAATGCTATGAATTTCAGAATTGTAGATACATTCAATAGATTATCAGTATATTTCCAATCACATTCACAAAGGTGAACAAGTAAATGTCAAAAAGTCCGTTCTACAAATAACAACTTACATGTGTATATCATCTAACTACCAATGATTTTATCACTTACAGTTCTAGTTCAGATAGTGACAGAACATATACGTGGTGCAACCAAACAAAGCGCTCTAGCGGAGTTACTGCTAAGGCTGGATATCTTAATGCAATAGTTTAATGAATAAAGACGTGAATACGATTTTTACATATCCGTGAAATACTTAAATAGTATTCGGTCTTTGTATGGCATTTGATTATTTGGGGTGATGCAGGTGCAGATGACTTTTTTATGTAGCAGATTGTTTTGGTTTTTCTGATGTGCCAATCATCTGGAATCCTTTAAAACCGTGAATGATTTGAATTACATATTGAATTAATATTAATGTTTCAATTTCAGTCTGGATCCGACTCGGTCTTGTTACAAAAATTACCCTCAGTTAACGGTATTTTTCGACATGTCCGAGGCCTTGGCAAACCTTCTCAATGATCATTCTATCAGGTGATTTAAAGGAATTGACACTTGAAAATGTTATAGATTAAAGTTTAAATGGTGTTGATCAATTAATTTGAAGGTGAACGATGTAGTCTATTCATTTACAATATTTGAGTTTTAGAGGAATATTTGTAACATTGTAATTTTAATAATATACATTAATGTTCACGGAGAGAATGAACTAATATGATCAATCAGTGATAATAATTGTCAAATCCTGTCATATATTGATAGATATGATAATGTATGTTCTATTTCAGTGGAACTTTGATCAACATGACGTTTAATGATCACATCAATGACGACAGCGACATTTGTCCCGATTTCAAACTTCGGTACGTTGTTCTACATGTATGGTGTATAGCTCCAATTAACTTGTGACATATAATAATTCCTGAGTTTGCCGCTCGGGAGTTTATCACTGTCTTAAATATCTTCTATATTTTCTCTCCTGACAATCTAATGTTACATATTACTTTGTCGATTGATAAATCAAATAGGTACTCTCCTCAGCGTGCTTGGCGCTATAGATGATTATTCTTGTCGATGAAACGATAACACAGTTTGTAATAATTTCGATACATATGTAAACGAATAAACTTTACGTTTTATTTACAACCAAGGCGTATGATATTAGCATGCGAGCAAATTTACTGTGCCAGTTGTGTAGTACATCGATTTATCTTTCCCACTAATTCATCGGATATTTCTTATTGGTTCTCTAGCGCATTGAATGCTTTGAAGATTTGCATTATTGGATATGAATCTTCTGTCGAAACCCTGGATATTATATACCTCATTCAAGCCAGATTGCACCAATCAGACAGTTGTAGGTAAGTATTAAGCAAGAACCCAGAAATTGTCAAAATTACTGTGTATATTGAATTATGCGAAACAATATTATGAATCGGATCATTTTTCCATTAATATAGTGGTATAGTGTTCGCGCTGATTTCAATTCGAATACAGCGAAATTAAACAATTACTTAATAAACAGTATGTGCAGAAAACTTTCTTTTCCATCTTACAGTACCGAGGTTGACCGTATATATGAATGCATTACGAACAACTATGATATAGGGGCGGCAGAAATCATCCACCAGTTGTCGTCAGGAATTATGATTCATTGGGATGAAGTACACTTCATATTGTTATCGTTCTGTGATTGGTCAATGCAAGGTATGTAGGCCTACGCTGCCTTTTGTTTACTGAAAAAAATATTCGACAATGAAATTGATACAGCAATTAATGAATAATACCTTTCCATGTTTCTTTCGATCGATTTATTTTCATGCTTTTAGAGATCCTATCTTTTATTTCAGTGTTCCGTTGTCAGTCTTTATGTCCACTGTTGCAAACATTTGTAATCGACGATAACATCTACAATGTCCTCTTTTCTTCTATGTGTTACAGAAGCTGAGTGTTTCCTGACCGGTTTATACCCATGCCTGAGTCAACAAACAAGATCGCTGTTTGACATCGTAGAGTGAGTAACCTTCCTTCAGGATATTTCCGCCAAGTGCATCAAAGAGATAAATGGAAATTCTTATATAGAATATTTTAGATGATATATACAGAAAATAGTATTCCGTAAGCTTTCTTTCTTTCATTTTTTTCCTGGTGGATGTTTTAGTAATGATTATTGAGCTTGAAAATTCCGCGTCAAATGTTTACATACAACTGATATATGTCATTAAAGCTAATCATTTGTTTGGAATTGTCACTGTTAAAATAATATTTGGTTATTATACTTCGTTTTCTTAATATTTGATGATAGCAAGAGAGAGTATTTTTTCTATTTTAGAAATGTACAACAATGCCAGGAAGCATCCCAATGCATTGGTACTCCTATCGCTGATTCATTGGAATACATATACAGTGAGCCCCTGTAAGTAGTATTCCTGTGATTTGATATTTTTTTTTTTAAATTGCTTTACTTGATTATTTGATATGTTTGAGTGTACAAAATGTGTGTATCTCGATTCGAAGACTTCAAACATAAACTGATAGCATACGGATTAATTAAAATGCTTTCGTGCTACAATGTTTACTGCAAAATATGGAAAATTCGACAATATTTTCGTGTTTTAAACGACATTGTCTAAAGTCAATGGCCTTTCGATATTGTAATGTCTGTCATTTTATATAAATATGATAGCAAACCAGGTCTTTTTGTTGTGTGACAATGAATTTCTAGTGAAATTTTCGCCCGTTTATATCTAAGACAGAAATTTAAGATTGCTTCGAATATTATTATACCTCAGAAGCGGTATATTGAATTGATGTGAAATATGGAATACCACTCTACAAGCAATACGACTGGAAGTCTAATACTAGACGGCGAAAACAGTTCCGGTGTACAGAGGAAACTATCATGCTCGATTTGTTTGTCTCAGAATTTAAACAGACTTCCTAAATATGCCATGAAGAAACGGTCAATCATGAGTTTCGTCTTCATCTTACAGGTCATCTAGTGACTGGTCCAAGTGTGCCAACACCACTGATTACAAAGGCTTCATCATCGATATGATAACAAGGTACGTAAAGCACAATAATGTCAACAAGATATTATTGAAGTTGACATTTTCAGTCATATATCATATAAATCATAGTTACGGCAATCTAAAATTCGCATGTAATATGTAACACTGACATGTCTTATCTCATATGCTTTAGTCCAGAACCATAAAAAGACAGTGTTAAATCAACGATAGGGTCGACTATTTGAAACCTATTTCTTGATACTCCCACGAATAGATGAAAGCAGTCAAGAAACAAATTGGCGAAATTAATTTGTTTTCGTCTCTTAGAACGATTTTGTGTACAGTAGTTGCTAACCCATAGATAATGTTGTCAAATGTGTTTATTATGACGCCAGAGTTGTATGACCTATTTGAATTCTTGTTGATTAACAGCCCTGATACTGCATCCGGTATGGCGAGATGTAAAAGTCATTACAACAGCAATGCTATCGATATGATTTACGTTGGTATATTCCACCAAAATGTCACAAATAATGAGTATATGGACCGGCATACCATTGGTAAGTTCTAGATACAGTTGTCGTATTGCTATCGTGAAATTGTAAATCTACACTTCGTACTTTTGTCCCTGCTGTATCATTAGCATCGCCTTGGCTAATGAGAATGGTAATCGGACTATATTACAGGGATTTGTACATCGTAGAATTCTGGCATGTGTATATTACGGAAACAGTAACTGGTAGCATTGAGTATTTCTGAAGAAATGAATAACGACGAGAGCATATTTGAACCTTTATATGATCTTGATTTAAACTGAAATCATTTGCAACAAAGTTAAGCAAGATATCAATGAATCTGCGGCAAGGCCGGATAATTCTTTAATGTTACTAAATCTGCGGTAACACCGAACACTTCTATGATTTTACTAAATCTGCGGCAAGACCAAACATTTCTTTCATCAGCAATGTTGTGTGAAAGGGGAAATCATTTGTAAAATTATTGATTTTAAACGATATTTTAATAAAGCGATTCATTTTCATCATTAAAATATATGCAATTCATGATTTCTGCTGACACAATATTAGGAATATTACACTTGGTACAAATGTTTGTTTCTACAGAAGCTATGCAGGTTGTGAACGATTGTATCCATGGCGAAGACATCAGACATTGTTTAGTGACAGAGATCAGACCAGATGATGACCATTTCGAATTCTATTGTGATGACCCGATACAGTCTGAAGTCAACCGAATTTGCAGGTAGCTCATGTTAAATCGGTGCATTTAATTATCAGTTTTTGGTAAACCTTTGAGAAAAACAAATTAGCTTTCTTTAAGCCAAAACTGTACAATTTCAAATTAAAGTACAATTGATAAATCAGAATACCATGACTTCTGAATGTATTCTTCATTTTTACTTTACTGTCACCATTGACTCATATCAATTTCGAATATATATTTATACATATCTAACCTTAAAAGTTCGTAAAATATGCTATCTTACATTATATACATTCCAAATCATGGCGGTTTTGTCGATGTGTCCGTCGTGTTTTGATCTACAGCACAAGATTTATGGGTCTGAATAAACCACCGACTACTACATTGATATTGGATAAAGCAATGATTGTTTCGTAAGGCGATCATTGTGACACGTATTGACAGTGCGATTGCTTGAATCTAGCTTGACAGCGCTAAATTATTCAAATTCATGTAAAATAAGTCGTGTCATAGACTTTGTTTATAAAACATAAGATTTGTAAAGAAACGGATATAAGTTTTATCTTAACAAACACATCGGGATATCATCTTAGTCCTGACATGTCATTCACAGCAGTTATTTATCAGTATTTTGAAATTTTTGAAATTCTTAATCCAACATTCAAAAATAATATTTTGTTTTTTGTAGGATATACACAACTCTAATGAAGTGTGTCAGGTACTTGTCCAGTCATCCAACCTGCATTTCAAGCTTGCATACGGTAATACGATCACTTACAACGTGTACCGTACCTGATGTAAGTCACCTAAACACCACCATGCTACCATACCCAGATGGAAGTACAGCAAATGACGAATTATCGACGCAGTATGATTACGGTACAGTGCCGTCATCTTCGCCAGCGTCATCAACAGTGGATGTGACGTCAGAATTCTCAACACCTGACGATTATGCTAGAACATCACCTACTGTAATGGATATGACGTCAGAATTCTCAATACCTGACGATTATGCTATAACATCTCAGACTTCAGTGGATGTGACATCAGAATTCTCAACACCTGACGATTATGCTAAAACATCCCCTAATCCAGTGGATGTAACATCAGAATTCTCAACACCTGACGATTATGCTAAAACATCCCCTAATATAGTGGATGTGACGTCAGAATTCTCAACACCAGACGATTATACTATAACATCTCATACTTCAGTGGATGTGACATCAAAATTCTCAACACCTGACGATTATGCTAGAACATCACCAAATCCAATGGATGTGACGTCAGAATTCTCAACACCTGACGATTATGCTAGAACATCACCTACTGTAATGGAAATGACGTCAGAATTCTCAACACCTGATAATTATGCTAAAACATATCCTACTCCAGTTGATGTGACGTCTGAATTCTCAATACATGATGAATATCCTGCAACATCCCCTAATCCAGTGGATTTGACATCAGAATTCTCAACACCAGACGATTATGCTAGAACATCACCAAATCCAATGGATGTGACGTCAGAATTCTCAACACCAGACGATTATGCTAGAACATCACCAAATCAAGTGGATGTGACGTCAGAATTCTCAACACCAGACGATTATGCTAAAACATCCCCTAATCCAGTGGATGTGACGTCAGAATTCTCAACACTAGACGATTATGCTAGAACATCACCTAATCCAGTGGATGTGACGTCAGAATTCTCAGCATCTGACGATTATGCTAAAACTTCCCTTAATCCAGTGGATGTGACATCAGAATTCTCAACACCAGACGATTATGCTAGAACATCACCTAATCCAGTGGATGTAACATCAGAATTCTCAACGCCTGACGATTATGCTAAAACATCCCCTAATCCAGTGGATGTGACGTCAGAATTCTCAACACCTGACGATTATGCTAGAACATCACCTAATCCAGTGGATGTGACGTCAGAATTCTCAACACCTGACGATTATGCTATAACATCTCATACTTCAGTGGATGTGACATCAGAATTCTCAACACCAGACGATTCTGCTAGAACGTCACCAAATCCAATTGATGTGACGTCAGAATTCTCAACATCAGACGATTATGCTACAACATCTCATACTTCAGTGGATGTGACATCAGAATTCTCAACACCAGACGATTATGCTAGAACATCACCAAATCCAATGGATGTGACGTCAGAATTCTCAACACCTGACGATTATGCTAGAACATCCCCTAATCCAGTGGATGTGACGTCAGAATTCTCAACACCTGACGATTATGCTATAATATCTCATACTTCAGTGGATGTGACATCAGAATTCTCAACACCAGACGATTATGCTAGAACGTCACCAATTCCAATGGATGTGACGTCAGAATTCTCAACACCTGACGATTATGCTAGAACATCCCCTAATCCAGTGGATGTGACGTCAGAATTCTCAACACCAGACGATTATGCTATAATATCTCATACTTCAGTGGATGTGACATCAGAATTCTCAACACCAGACGATTATGCTAGAACATCACCAAATCCAATGGATGTGACGTCAGAATTCTCAACACCTGACGATTATGCTAGAACATCCCCTAATCCAGTGGATGTGACATCAGAATTCTCAACACCAGACGATTATGCTAGAACATCACCAAATCCAATGGATGTGACGTCAGAATTCTCAACACCTGACGATTATGCTAGAACATCCCCTAATCCAGTGGATGTGACGTCAGAATTCTCAACACCAGACGATTATGCTATAATATCTCATACTTCAGTGGATGTGACATCAGAATTCTCAACACCAGACGATTATGCTAGAACATCACCTAATCCAGTGGATGTGACGTCAGAATTCTCAACACCTGACGATTATGCTAGAACATCCCCTATTCCAGTGGATGTGACGTCAGAATTCTCAACACCAGACGATTATGCTAGAACATCACCTACTGTAATGGATATGACGTCAGAATTCTCAACACCTGACGATTATGCTAAAACATCCCCTAATCCGGTGGATGTGACGTCAGAATTCTCAACACCAGACGATTATGCTATAACATCTCATACTTCAGTGGATGGGACATCAGAATTCTCGACACCTGACGATTATGCTAGAACATCACCAAATCCAGTTGATATGACGTCAGAATTCTCAACACCTCACGATTATGCT
Organism: Pecten maximus; assembly: GCF_902652985.1. NCBI lineage: Eukaryota > Metazoa > Mollusca > Bivalvia > Pectinida > Pectinidae > Pecten > Pecten maximus. The sequence goes on from NC_047027.1 coordinate 16,670,544, forward strand.
AAAACATCCCCTAATGCAGTGGATGTGACGTCAGAATTCTCAACACCAGACGATTATGCTATAACATCTCATACTTCAGTGGATATGACGTCAGAATTCTCAACACCTGACGATTATGCTAGAACATCTCCTACCCCAGTTGATGTGACGTCTGAATTCTCAACACCAGACGATTATGCTATAACATCACCTAATCCGGTGGATATGACGTCAGAATTCTCAACACCTGACGATTATGCTAGAACATCCCCTAATCCAGTGGATGTGACATCAGAATTCTCAACACCAGACGATTATGCTAGAACATCACCTAATCCAGTGGATGTGACGTCAGAATTCTCAACACCTGACGATTATGCTAGAACATCACCCACTGTAATGGATATGACGTCAGAATTCTCAACACCTGATGATTATGTTAAAACATCACCTACCCCAGTTGATGTGACGTCTGAATTCTCAATACATGATGCATATCCTGCAACATCTCCTACTCCAGTTGATGTAACGTCTGAATTCTCAACACCAGACGATTATGCTAGAACATCACCTAATCCAGTGGATATGACGTCAGAATTCTCAACACCTGACGATTATACTAAAACATCCCCTAATCCAGTGGATGTGACGTCAGAATTCTCAACACCAGACGATTATGCTATAACATCTCATACTTCAGTGGATATGACGTCAGAATTCTCAACACCTGACGATTATGCTATAACATCTCATACTTCAGTGGATGTGACATCAGAATTCTCAAGACCAGACGATTATGCTAAAACATCCCCTAATCCAGTGGATGTGACGTCTGAATTTTCAACGCCTGACGATTATGCTAGAACATCACCAAATCCAGTGGATGTGACATCAGAATTATCAACACCTGACGATTATGCTATAACATCACCTACTGTAATGGATATGACGTCAGAATTCTCAACAGGACATGGCCCTACAGACACCACAACGTCTGTTAGAACAACCACAGGACATGACCCTACAGACACCCCAACGTCTGTTAGAACAACCACAGGACATGGCCCTACACACACCACAACGTCTGTTAGAACAACCACAGATCATAGCCCTACATACACCACAACGTCTGTTAGAACAACCCCAGGACATGGCCCTACAGACACCCCAACGTCTGTTAGGACAACCACAGATCATGGCCCTACAGACACCACAACGTCTGTTAGAACAACACCAGGACATGGCCCTACAGACACCACAACGTCTGTTAGAACTACCACAGGACATGGCACCACAGACACCACAACGTCTGTTAGAACAACCACAGGACATGACCCTACAGACACCACAACGTCTGTTAGAACAACAACAGATCATAGCCCTACATACACCACAACGTCTGTTAGAACAACAACAGGACATGGCCCTACAGACCCCACAACGTCTGTTAGAACAACCACAGGACATGGCCCTACAGACACCACAGGGTCTGTTAGAACAACCACAGGACATGGCCCTACAGACACTACAACGTCTGTTAGGACAACCCCAGGAGATGGCCCTACAGACACCACAACGTCTGTTAGAACAACCCCAGGACATGGCCCTACAGACACTACAACGTCTGTTAGAACAACCACAGGACATGGCCCTACAGACACCACAACGTCTGTTAGAACAACCACAGGACATGGCCCTACAGACACCACAACGTCTGTTAGAACAACCCCAGAACATGGCCCTACAGACCCCACAACGTCTGTTAGAACAACCACAGGACATGGCCCTACAGACACCACAACGTCTGTTAGAACAACCACAGGACATGGCCCTACAGACACCTACAACGTCTGTTAGGACAACCACAGGACATGGCCCTACAGACACCACAACGTCTGTTAGAACAACACCAGGACATGGCCCTACAGAGACCACAACGTCTGTTAGGACAACAACAGGACATGGCCCTACAGACACCACAACGTCTGTTAGGACAACAACAGATCATAGCCATATAGACACCACAACGTCTGTTAGAACAACCACAGGACATGGCGTTGTAGATACGACCACGTCTGTGAGAGCGTCAACCAGACGTAGTGCTGCTGCAATTGCCGCCGAACTATCTGAAAAGGCGGAGTTGTGGAATCACAATGGTTCCAACTCTTCCTATGTTTCGTCTCTGTTTATGTTAATTTCATTGATGCTGTATGCCATCATTGTTATTATGTAAATCTGTATAAGATATATTAACAACACTGATCTGTATGCCGATTAGTTTACGGTCCGACTTTTTCACGACTTAGGCGAAAACTTTAAATCCCGGTGTAAACATTTCTGGTTAAACATGTAGATTTATTTGACGGTTGGACTTTTTCATTACTTAGGTGGTAGCTTAACATAGAGTCAACATTACAGGTTACAAATAAAGATTTATTTTACTGTTGGACTTTTTCGCGACTTAGGTAGTAACATTTACATCTTACAATATACGTAGCATTACATTACCTGTACAGTAAAGACCAATCGTCATCTCCTTATCATGATCAGTAGCCACATTAATCGGTCAATTATTCATAATTATAAACGATCTGCTTTCAAATAACATATGTCACTGAAATCTCGCATGGAATTTATTTCCATGTTAAATACGAATTTACTATCTTTAGATTTTTGCTTCTTTGTCGATTTTGCGAAATTGATATATTATGCATTTGTCTTTGTCAATTTTGCGAAATTAATATATTATACATTTGAAATATATTTTTAAATTATTACATGAACTTGGACAACGTTAGATATTTTGTTTCGACAATTGTATGTTGTATTATTACTTAATCAAGAGTATTCAAATTACAAAATTATTATCAAAAGTGTTGATTGCGAAAATAGTACTGATTTAGAAAAGGAACTTTAACTATCTCTCTTTAAAAACTTACATTACATTAGTACAGGAAAACTATAGAAACAAAAATAGATTATCGACGATACATTTTCAGCACCTATAATCTTTTTTTTTAAATGTGGCATGTCATGGTTTTTTAATTCAAAACATACATCATTATTCACTGGTGTATCTTTTGATTTATCATCAATCAATTTTTTTCATAGTTGATGGCAACGTGTCCCATTAACTTCCATGTATACTCAAGCCGTCCAAATCTATTTTGTAATATTTTGTATTATTATCCCGTTAATTTTCTATTAAATAACCCGATTTTTAACTTTTTTGGATTGTTTCAAATAAGAAGGGATATACTGAAAACATATCCTATCCATACCGATGCACCTGTACGCAATACTGTATTGACAACGGTATAGACTGATCAGAATTATTGTTTGTAACAATGGTGATTGATCTGTTACCACCATGATCAGATAGTAGCTTTAATGGTTTATGACAAACCAATTTGTTTTATTTGTCATCGTTAGCAAAGCACACTGCTTCAAAATCAATAAAATAATGTTTAGTGCAGTAACTTTTTCAAAAACGTTCAAAAACTGATGTGAGGAAAATACAAAAAAAATATATTATATTTCGGAAAAGAAAGTACTTTCAGTGACCAACATTCATGTTATACATTTGTAATAAATAAGCAATATCGCGTTATTATGGGGAAAAAAATAAAATGGTATAAAACATGGACACTCTGACTTTAGTTTAATAGTACATGTATATTACTTATTGTCAGAACAGCTTATCGTAATAGTTGAAATTATTAAGCTCAATAATTGTTCGTGTAAGTGACTTCTAAAATGCCCTTAATATTTAGGAATGCATTTATAAGTTCTGTAGTAGGATTTTCAAGACAAAAGAAGGCGTTATGAAAAGTCAGATTCCGCGAATTTTAGCCTTTTAAATTTTCCATCGGGATCGATAACATCATGCCACTGGCATATTGTATACCTCTATCAATCATACTGAAAACGTGGTTGTTTATGCGGGGGTTTAATTTCGCGATTTCGATGGGTAAACTATACGCGTAGGGGTTATTGCCACATTTTATTTTCAACTGTCCCGTAATATCTCATACATAAGAAAACATACGTTTAATCATATCCTAAATAAATTTCTTCATGTAGATGAGACGATTTAATCTGTATTAATAACTGTTTTATCACTTTTAATATCTAAATATTGTTATTATTACATTTTAACCAGTGAAATATCGAAAAATATTCATTCAATAAAAGTGGTATATTACTTTTTTTCTGATTTGACCAATCAACACACTGCTTACAAACGACAACAGGGAAAATTTCAAACTGGCCTGGTATATTTTGCTATGAATAATAAACAGAATATCTAACAGTATCGTCAGCTATACCAAATACATTTCACTCATGCGGCTAATATTTTGAGTTTTTCATTCGTGCTGGGCACTCGTGAAAAAATATCAAAATATTATCCCCACTCGTGAAATAGTTTTGGTATTACTGAAGACACTGTTAGATATCCTCTATATATTAATTTCTTGTTGTAGAGTTGATATCTTTTAATTTTTTAACGCGTTTTTATCATCTTATCGACAAAACTCTTTCTTGGAGTTTGCTTGTTATCTAAATGTTATTATTTTTGTTTTATTTATGTAAAGTCATTGTTAGCATAGATGGTGAACGGGAACTTGTCTCTTATACAGAAAACAAAACAAAATCCTTTGTTGGTATTTATTTGTGATATTTCGTGAAATAAGGTGACAAATCGTCATTTTTTGTGATTTTTGGTAAACAAAGGGTGACACAATCGTGATATTTTTGTTATATTTCGTAATATAAGGTGACAAAATCGTGATTTTTTGTTATATTTCGAAAAAAATAAGCTGACTAATCGTGATATTTTTTGTAATATTTTGTAAAATGAGGTGACACAATCGTGATATTTTTGTTATATTTCGTAATATAAGGTGACAAAATCGTGATATTTTTCTGATATTTCGAAAAATAAGAAGACCAATCGTGATAGTTTTGTGATATTTTGTAAAATAATGTGACAAAATTGTTATATTTTGTAAAATAAGGTAACAAAATTGTTATATTTTGTAAAATAAGGTAACAAAATCGTGATATTTTGTAAAATAAGGTAACAAAATCGTGATATTTTGTAAAATAAGGTGACAAAATCGTGATGTGTTTTGTGATATTTTGTAAAAAAAAAAAATTGTGACAAAATCGTGATATATTTTGTGATAGATTCTGTTTAACTCGAATTCTTACGTTTTCAGTTTCGTTATTTATTTTGTTATCTTTCGTTATATAGTGTAAATCCTATTTCTATGTAAATAGACTTTTTTGGTAACAATATTCAGTGTAATAGTTTTGTTCATTGGTATTAATCAAACCTGACATGTATGTATATTAAATAGCTTTGATCAAACTACCTATTGTGTTGTTTTTTTTATGATTCAAAAGTTCAAATTTCGTTGAAATATTGTGAACTTACATTGGATACCGGTATTATATTTCACATAACGAAAAAATTCAATTTTAATTATGAATACGATGAATAAATCGCGTGACTTTTATTGTAATAAACTGGTTGTATTAGGAACATTGTTTGGTAATCGGTGCTTTTACAGATGTTATGCAGCAAGTATTTACCGTTTAACACTAGTTATGATCGGTCAAAAATCATCGGTCACAGCACATCCTTGATACCCCATTGGTTACCTTCATTTTCGCTGTCTGACCCCTGGAATATGTCATAGCTATATGGAAGTGGAATAAATAGCTATCTGATTGGTATAAGGAGAAAAGTGAGTAATCGCTAATCTGGTGTATTTTAACTTGAAGATCACAGAGGAACGAAAGCCAAGTTAAAATCCAGTTGATGGAATATTAAGGCAACCTCGAGACATCAAATGTGTAAGAGATCGAAAGTGAAGATAACGCACGGTATGTCAAGGATGAGCGCAACAAAATGAGGTTACAAAATTCTACGAAGCCAAATTACAAAATTATAATTAATGTCTGTGTTGTCATGCGCTCTCAATCCGGATCGAAACACCACCGAGTTCTAAGGCGAGTTGTTTTAAACAGATATGTATCTTACAAACATTAGTGATTTATAAATACAGAATTAGTTTCTGTCTTTCTTTGTGGTCGCTAAAGCCATATGAGAACCTTGTCAGCTGAAGTAAGGACACCTCGAGGTCAATTTTATAGTGTCATCACAATGAAATAACACTACGTTAACACAGTAGCAGGAGGCTCCATCCGGTAATACTATACTGGCAACCGACTAATCTGTCATATACCGCCAATCTACAGTATCTAGTTAATATCGCCGCGTTGATGGCACTAATTTGAATATGTCTCAGAAAGGAAATAATATCATGAAGTTTCAAAGAATTGGTGAATCATTTCATCATCAAGACTGTCTAATAACACAGAAAGGAAATTATCACTTATATAATACTCATAAGTGGAAATCAATCCAAAAATGTCATTTTACAATATACAGTTTGAAAAGTATACCGGATATATCAGTACTGGTTTCATTTTAAGACTTGCTTCTTTGATAAAAAGATGAACATATCTTATAGTATCCTTGTATTTTTAATGGTCAGAAATCTAAATATTGTTCATGTAATGAAAATTGTATTAATTATTTTTATTGATTTTATGGTAGAATGACATTTTCGTTATTATGTCAGTATTCTTGGTGCATAAATGAATTACAATAAATCACCTATATTTCGCATGGGATTTATTTTAGTGTTAATACGCAAGGAAGGTCAATCGCGAATCCAATTCCTTCGCGATTATTTGTACGAAAGTAACACTTTCGCACGATGGCCAAGCTATCGGTTAATGATATAGCAGTTTTGCAAAGTCCGTGACTTACTAGTTCATCACTACTTCAGTGGTCGCGAAACAATGTGTTCGCGAATAGGTCTGAAAAGGTAAGTTCGCGAAATAAAATGTTCACTAAGTGATTTACAGTAACGTGAATAACGTTAGTTAGAAACGGTATAGACAATGAGACACGATTTATCGTTACTCTCTATATCCTGTGGAAAGTTAAACAAAATGTATATATATAAATACCGACATACAGAATCAGAATATGTAGAATATAAACAAATGTGTTCTGAAAGGATAAACCTTGTCTTAGTCGACAACATCCAATTAAAACGGGGAATCTAAAAGGGCATTGGCGGCGATTGATTTTTGCACTTCGGGTCGAAATAACATTTTCAAAAACATTTGTTTTAAGAACTCTGGGTTATCCTCGCGCTTAAGTGTTGTATTACGGTAAAGTTTATAACTGTTACTAATTAAAAAAAAATACACCATTCCCGTTTACTTTTGTTTTTATAGCATAAACTCATTTCAACGACGGAACGCCTCTTTAAGGAAAAGAAATACATATACCGGGGGATGATAACTCGGAGTAAAACTATCGTGCGGTATCTAATGGTTTCTGGTGTCTTATTAGCCTTTAGAAATCTTATAATGGCTGATTTAAACGTTAATAAGTATTAGGCCCATATCAGATTTTTAAAACACCGATAAAACATCAGAAATTCCCTATCACATTCTCATTTACAGTCCAGTCGACTGGATTGCAAGGAATGAAATATCTTTCTTGACGACACGACACAGTGCCCGAGTTGTGATGACCTATCGTTCACGAGTTCTGACGACCTATCGTTCAAATCACTTAGTTACTTCAATACTATTTCGATATTCTTTCGGTTTTTCTTCTTTTTTTTTCTTTTTCTTTTTCTTTTATAGTTCCCATTCAGACTCGGGCACCCTCCAAACTCCCAATTCTGTCTTAGACTCTCTTTTATACCACTTCAAATCTTAAGTCTCTCACATAGAATAAATTAAATCCATTAAAATACAATCCTATTGATTATGACACACGCGTACACATGCTATTGAAACAGGGTGTAATCATCGGTCTCTCAGACATGGACACTGGGAACACATCCAAACACAGTATATGGGCGGCCATTAAAGATAAAATACAGAAACTCCTAAAAGGCAAAAACATTTTCACTTCAGTAAAAAAAAACACAATTATGCAAATAAATTTTGACTTGAAACATATTTCATTGCGAAATAGAGACAAAAGAAATGAAGACACAAGTTTTTTTTTCAACTTCTAGACGCCCTCTCCCGTCATACAAATACATTACATGAAAACATTGAAATGGGCATAAACATATAGAATATTTAACATAGACACAAGTTCGCAAGAAAGAGTACAAGAAACCCCTCCATATTATTTGCACCTAAGTGCAAATAGTTTATATCTTTTTGCCACCTAAGTGAAATCTTTTACCCAAAAGTGTCAAAAGCACGTGATGGTCATTTGGCTTTTTTGCACTTAAGTGCAAAATATGTATTGTTTCTGACGTATTTTATCCTAAAACGGCCTCACATAACAGTGTGGCTTTAGTAAACTCCAGTTACGTCCCTTTAGCCATATTTACAAAATACATTACACTGAAACTAGGAAGATAATCAACAAAACAGAATAATGTACGCCCCTTAATAATATTATCAAAAAGTTTTGTTTTTGAAATGTTTTTATTTTTTCCTTTTTTTTTCTTAGCTCATGAAATAAAGACGGACCTGGTGATTTAATATTGTTTTCAGACGAGCCTTGACCAAGATTTCCAAGGTCTGTATTAACACTTGTAGGTCCGTCAATATATACGTTTGAAATATTTCATTAAAAAAAAAGGAACAGGCCCAAGGTTAGGGAACACTAAGCACACGCATGCGCACCTGTTATACTTCACTCTAATTAATATGCAAATGAGGACTGGGTCTTACCGGATGTGAATGCCGGTGACCAGGACTAAATATAACCTGACTTGAAAATGTGCCATTTTAATATCTGAATTTTAAGAAGCTTTCTTTTAATTAAATCAAACGTAAAGTTGTAGAATTATGAATATCTAGAACTGGGTAAATTAAATTGAATGATTTTTTTTCACCTAACTGCGAGTCTGAAACAAGATGTCAGCCTTCAGGAGGGTGGCGTGCCAATTTCTTAATTATCGACGTCCACTTGCATGTTCGAACCTTGACAGGTATATGTTATCAGTGAATCACAGAGAAACACATATCATTTAGCTATGTTTATAAAAAATAGCACCTCTCATAAACAAACCCGTGATACTGCGAGGTCCAGTAGGTTAGAGGTCAGTCAACAAATGTCAGAACGAAACTGGCCGACTGGTAAGCCTCGCATATCTCTGACTATTTGTCTATATAGCTATGTCGTCTGACACAATCTGGTTCCTATATCCTATATCTATGGATCTATACTTGTACAGACATTAAATGTCCTTGGCAAGGCCATAAGATTCAGAAGCAGGTTTTTGAAAAAAAACAAACAAACAAACAAACAAAAAACACACAGCTTCAATCTGACCATGTAGTTCGAAAAACCAAACAGCTATGGAAGTCCAAATCATAAACACACAGTCGAGGTTCGAGAGGTTATGATCCCATGAAATCCGTTCTCAATTTATGCATGAATAGATTGGTGATGTTCGCTCCATATTTTGTTCTGGTTTTAATACGTTTTGGACTTTCTCGCTCGAGGACCTTATTCCTTCCTGATTAGTCTTAACCGTTTTTCATCGTCAATCGATTGAACTTACAATTCCGACAGAAACTTCTTGGATACAACATGATCACGAAGGAGCCATTGGCAAGCCATATAATTATTATTTACTCAGGGCCCAGGAAAAACTTTCAAAAGCACTCGTCCATCGGACGAGTTGCCTGAATAAAAGTACTCGTCCAAACAAAGAATTCACTTGTCCAGAAAATTTCAGAATTATCTGCTATACAACATTCTCATTTTTCACATGGCTGTTTACCAATTGTATTCAATACATTTACGCTCGATCTTATAATGTTCATTACGTTAGTAAAGTTTTAATCCATCGATAGAAAGACCGATGATTCAACTAATACAGGAATGTAGCGAATGTAAACATAGGGAAATAGGTCACATTACGCGAGAAATTGTGAGAAAGTTTTCCGATGAACCAGTGTAAAATATAGCTGTGACTTAATCAGTTATTTGTCAGAAATCAGAAAGGGTTACCGTTTTCATTTGAATCAGTCGTGTCAACACATTAAACTGCCATCCTGTTTTTCAGGTTGGCTGACAATAAAAATAACCATCCAATTTTCGTTGAGCCATTTTTATGCAGACATCCTCGGACAACACCCATTATACTAACATGTCACCCGGAACACTCGGAGGTTATCGGTCATCGTACATGACTTCCGATTTACAGACATAGATAGTCCTACTTACCTGCTATCATGCAGAAATTTTACTATTTTTCGTAATAATGGCACAAAAAAGAATACATAACTAACAATGCATCAAATTTTAAGCAATTTTATTAACGAATACTGAAATAACATAGAGAAATTCTACTCGTCCGACGGACTAGTTGACAATTAAAACCACTCGTCCGTCGGGGAAATCTACTCGTCAGGACAAGCGGACGAGTGCTTTTCCCGGGCCCTGTTTACTGCATTTAATGTATGTTTTTAATCGAATATTAACCTATAATGTGATTCATCCTGTCTCTGTCTTACCTGAAACAGGCCCTTGAACATACATCACACCAGGAACCTATTCAAGCCTACCTTCAGAGTGATATTACCAGCAAACTACATTTTATATTCTACCATTTTAATTATACATGTTACTATTTATAGAGATAGAATGTTTAATTTTATCAGTAGCCATTATATTCTATGAAATTATATGTTTTTGTAGCGGGACTGGACTGGGTCGATCATCGGTGACCAGGTAACTCAATTGGTAGAGCATCCGGCTAGTGTATGGAGGTCCCGGGTTCGAACCCCGGTCTGGCCGCTACATTTTCTCCTCTCCTGTTACATTTTGTGTATTTATGCATGCAATACCAGAATTTATTTTCTGTATTTTATAGCATTGTACAGTTAGTTTAGACTATGTGTAATATAAGGAACATCGTGATATAATTTCCTGTTACAAGCTCTAATTGTTATGGATGACATCATTTTACTGTGTACCATGCATTGCATCATTCATAATTACTTGTTGTTATATGTAACCAGGCTAAGCACCCGATTCTATACCTTATACTGAATGTTTGTATTATATATTTGTTCTGATGACAACATGTCTAAGTGTCAAAACTAGTTAACTACTTGATTAAAGCTGATCCACCCAGCATGACGTTGTTACAGTCATCTTTACCCTTTGACTTTACGGCCAGACTCTTGTATTCTTTGTATAATCCGTCGGCTAAGTAACACAGAACCACACAGAACTTTTTACATGGATGTTGGACCTCCCACCTCCCGTACATAAGTTCATTGTGCAAATGTTCATACCGAAATGACTTGAATAAGTTCAGAGTCACATTTTCCAACAAACTGTTCCAATGAGTCCACTACTCTTCTGTTGAATCTGTTTTGGAGATGTTTAGTCTTGGCAGCTAGGTTTCAGTTATCAGTCTAGGACTTCAATATCCCGGTCCAAAAATGACCTAGAATTGGTTTTGATTACCTGTATTTTATTAGCTCACCTGGTCCGAAGGACCAAGGTGAGCTTATGCCATACCGTGGCGTCCGTCGTCCGTCGTCCGTCCGTCCGTCGTCCGTCCGTCCGTCGTCCGTCTGTCGTCCGTCCGTCCGTCCGTCCGTCAACAATTGAATTATTTGACTTCTTCTTCATAACCGCTGATTGGAATTTCACCAAATTTGGTCAGAAGCATCCCTATGGGTAGGGGACTCAAAATTGTACAAATGATGGGGCTGATCCCCTGGGGGCCTCTGGGGCGGGGCCAAAAGGGGTCAATTTAGCTATTTTGATATAAACGACTTCTTCTCTGAAACCGAGCAATGGATATCGCTCATATTTGCTTGGTAGCATCACTATGGGGTGGGGATTCAAAATTGTACAAATGATGGGGCTGACCCCCCAGGGGCCTGAGGGGTGGGGCCAAATGTGGTCAATTGGGCTCTATTGATATAAACGACTTCTTCTCTGAAACTGAGCAATGGATATCGCTCATATTTGCCTGGTAGCATCACCATTGAGTGGGAACTCAAAATTGTATAAGTGGTGGGGCTGACACCCCGGGGCGCTGAGGGGCGGGGCCAAACAGGGTCAATTTGGCTAAATTGATATAAACAACTTCTCCTCTGAAACTAAGCAATGGATATCTCACATATTTGACTGGTAATATCCCCTTGGGGTAGGGATTCAAAATTGTACAAATGATAGGGCTGACCCCCCTGAGGGCTGAGGGGCGGGCCAGAAGGGGTCAATTTGCCTAAATTGATATAAACAACTTCTTCTTTGAAACTAAGCAATGGATTAATATATATCGCTCATATTCGCCTGGTAGCATCCCCTTGAGGTAGAGATTCAAAATTGTACAATTGGTGGGGCTGACCCCCGGGGGGCCAAAAGGGATCAATTTGGCTAAATTGACATTTTTAGAATTACAATAAAAACAATGTTCATGTAACCATATGAAATGCCTATGATATACTGACATAGCAATACCAGTGGCAAATATACTTAAGCATAGTTCTTGTTTCATATATCATGAAACCAGGTGAGCGATACAGGCCCTCTGGGCCTCTTGTTCCTTTTCAGAATAGGAAGATGCACCATTCCTGACAATGGTTCCACACGTGCAGTATCAATGACATGTAAATGTTTCTCTGACGATGATAAATCTGGAAAGAATCGTGGGAATGATATCAAAAAGTAAGTATTTACAGTTAATGTTGTTTCTAGTTTTATGTGACGTCATATATGTATTACAAGCACTGTTTTTTTCCACACAAACTTAAAGGTATATATGTATATGTGTAAAAGTGATTCATACATTTGTGGTCTATATTATTGGATAGTCTAGTGGCAGTCAGTAGTAACACGCTTGCCTTTCACCCATACAGCTGGGGTCGGATTCCCCATACAGACATAAAAAGATATGGGTCCGATTCCCAACCATAGTTTGTTTTCTCCTGGTAAACAGAATTCCCACAATAAACCCAATGGGCACTTCTATCCGAGCCAATAAGAATTATTAATATAAGTTGATATAACTTGTTTCAAAATTATTCTGAATTATAAATAATAAATACAGTTTATATCATTGTATTATTCCATCATGCTTCAGACATAAGTACTGGTACATTGTGTGTGTTTTAGAGGTTTAACCCCCCCCCCCCGGCATGTAGGAAGAAAAAATACTGTTATATGGGAAGAAATGTTCTTAATTTTGGAATTTTGCTGCCTTTTTCAACTTTAAAACAAACATTAATGACATATTTTAGAATTCAGAGTATAAGAATGACCATTTAATGCTTACAGTTTCACCCTGGGGGCAGTGACACACACTTTTGTGTTCAATCTAATATGGCAGAGATTTGCTTTGAACTGAGGACTTAGAAATAGATCTGTATAAGTCTGTGATTTTACTTAAATGTTTCAAAGTCTAGATTCCTCAAATGTACAATAATTATATCTTAATGTCTACATTATCCATACACTGAATTCATTTATTTCTGCTAGAACATCAACTGTCAAAGCAGGGGTATCCACACATCGAGACCCACAGCTACATAAACAGATCTGTGCTTCTCTGTTCGGAAAAAATGGAGAGAACTTATTTCAGTTAATATCAAAGGTAAGAATTTCATTGAAGTTGTTTCGTCTCTGACAAAGAGTCATTATTAATGATTGAAAGCAAAAATAGGCTGTCACATATTTCTATACATTACCAATAAAGTTATTTTAACCACTCACTGAAGGTTTTAATGCTCTTCAAAAGTTAATTACATACAAAAGAGATTTAATATTTGGAATGTAACTTTAAGTCTTATTGATCATATTTTTGGGCACTGTTAATTTTTTTTTTGTATTTTTTGGTGTTTATTAGTAAAACCAGGGGGGACCATAGGTCTCCTCCCCATCCGTTGTGTATGATTGTCAATGCTGTAGTGGCTTTATTCATTTTAATCAAACCTCACACCATGATAAAGGACCATAATGTCTCGGACAAGTTTAAGGTCAAGGTCAAGGACACTAACTAGTTTTAGCGGGGGCCAGTAGGGGACATGTCGTGCTTTAGCAATGTCCAGTATGCTCGTTTAATAGACATTTTTCTATAAAGTGAGTCATTTCTGTGACTTTCATGATTTTATTGTCGGCAATTTAGCATCTTTATAATATTTTTGTACTCATTTCTATGAGTGGTCAACCATATCCATGTGTACTGTAGAAAGTTTGAACCTTCCAGAGGAATGTCCAGTGCCTTATCAATAGGAAAAAATATATCTATAATCAGATGGTACTACCATCACCAAGATGATAAATTACTTTAAGACACCTGAACAATAATCTGGATTACTTTAATTTTTGGTTCTCTTCCTATTTTAGACTACAAATGACAAAAAAAAAAAATCAAAAAAGGTTTTCTAAATTACTTTGGAATGAGAGATTTAATGAGCCACAAATTTCTTGGTTTTCCCAAAAAATTACTTTTAAATTACTTTATGGCTATAGGGTCCACAGCTTAGATAATATACAAATGTATATCATATGAATACATTTTTTAGGTCACCTGAGACGAAGTCTCAGTTGACCTATTGCAATCGCCTTTTGTCCGGCGTCGTGCGTCGTAAACAATTTACATTTTCAACTTCTTCTTGAAAACTGCTTAACTAAATTCAATGAAATTTTACAGGAAGCTTCCATGGCTGAGGGTAAACCAAAATTGTGAATTATATGGTCCCCACCCCCCAGGGGCCTGAGGGGCGGGGCCAAAAAGGGTCAAATTGACTAAAATTTCAAAAATCTTCTTCTCTACTCTCAGATATGGTAGAATCAAATACTCTTCATAGATGGAAGGGTCTTAAGGTGCTTTACCAAAATTGTGAATTTCATGACCCTGGGGTCTCACGTTTGCCCCTGGGGAGGGAGTAAACTTTACTATAGTTTATATAGGGAAATCACATTTTTGACTATTATTTGTTGGATTTGTATTGGAATTCATTCTAACTTGTATCAAATTATCAGCATGGGATGACACTTTGATGGTATGTACATGTTGGCCCTAGTTGACCCCCAGGGGCTGAGGGGCGGGGCCAAAAAGGGTCAAATTGACTAAAATTTCAAAAATCTTCTTCTCTACTCTCAGATATGGTAGAATTAAATACTCTTCATAGATGGAAGGATCTTAAGGTGCTTTACCAAAATTGTGAATTTCATGACCCTAGGGTCTCATGTTTGCCCCTGGGGAGGGGGTAAACTTTACTATAGTTTATATAGGGAAATCACATTTTTGACTATTATTTGTTGGATTTGTATTGAAATTCATTCTAACTTGTATCAAATTATCAGCATGGGATGACACTTTGATGGTATGTACATGTTGGCCCTAGTTGACCCCAAGGGGCTGATGGGCGGGGCCAAAAAGGGTAAAATTTACAAAAATTTCAAAAATCTTCTTCTCTACTCTCAGATATGGTAGAATCAAATACTCTACATAGATGGAAGGATCTTAAGGTGCTTTACCAAAATTGTGAATTTCATGACCCTGGGGTCTCACGTTTGCCCCTGGGGAGGGGGTAAACTTTACTATAGTTTATATAGGGAAATCACATTTTGACTATTATTTGTTGGATTTGTATTGGAATTCATTCTTACTTGTATGAAATTATCAGCATGGGATGACACTTTGATGGTATGTACATGTTGGCCCTAGTTGACCCCTAGGGGCTGATGGGCGGGGCCAAAAAGTGTCAAATTGACTAAAATTTCAAAAATCTTCTTCTCTACTCTCAGATATGGTAGAATCAAATACTCTACATAGATGGAAGGATCTTAAGGTGCTTTACCAAAATTGTGAATTTCATGACCCTAGGATCTCATGTTTGCCCCTGGCAACATCCCTCCTTTATATAGGGAAATCACATTTTTGACTATTATTTGTTGAATTTTTATTGGAATTCATTCTAACTTCGTTAACATTTTCAGCTTGGGATGACAGTTTGATGGTATGTACATGTTGGCCCTGACTGACCCCCAGGGGCTGATGGGCGGGGCCAAAAAGGGTCAAATTAACAGAAATTTTAAAAATCTTCTTCTTACAGCCCAAATAAGGTAGAATTAAATACTCTTCACAGATCGAAGGGTCTTAAGGTGCTTTACCATATAATTGTGAATTTCCTAGCCCTGGGGTCTTGCGTTTGCCCCATGGGAGGGGATAAACTTTACTATAGTTATAGGGAAATCACATTTTTGACTATCATTTGTTTTATTTGTTTTGAAATTCATTCTTTCATTCAAATTTACTGAAATATTTCAAAAATCAGGTGACCGTTAAGGCCCATGGGCCTCTTGTTTAGATAAACTGGTTCCAGGATGTTAATTTTGTTGTTGCTATATATTGTAAAACTATTGATGGGTGTATTGATATTTCAGAGTAAAATCATGTTTAGTGTAGAACCAGGAAAGAGTGACGTCAAGGTTATAGCAGCGAATGATGAAAAATTGCAGAAAGCCAAACAGCTGGTATGTACAGGTCTAAGGTGATACATGTATACTGTTCAGATCCAAAACTTTTTGTTGGAATTACATTGTACATGTATTTTACTTATGATAATTGAATGTGATTACATGAACAGTGTATAATGGAAAACAGGTTTACTTTGTCAGAATTATTTCTCAGGACTATTCCGTTAAAATATCTACCTGACCCCTGGACTCTACATTAAATCACGTCTATCCATTGTTGGATGTCCTTCATATTACCTCTATGTAATTTATTAGATAAATTCTATAGGTGGTACCCCTTAACAAACCTGGAGTCCTAGGGTGGGATAGATGTTTTACCTCAGTATAAAGTAAAAAAACAGATCAAGAAGAGACAACCTCAACAAGAAGGAGGCAAGTTCTTCTAATTTTCATTAAGGTAGTTTGTTGGCCTATCTAATAAAAACTAGAAGAACCTGCCTCATGCCTGTTGAGGTAATCATTTCTAGATAATAATTTATAATACAATGTATACCTATTCAATCCCCTGCATACCCACATTGGCTCTGTTCCTAATATAAATATAAAAATACATTGTATTCAGTTATTTATGTCATCTAAGGGAGATACTGGTAGTTTTGTTTTTCTTTGACATGTAAACATATTTATATTAATGGTGAATTGACTTATCATGTTGAGATAATTAACTGGTGCCAGACATATGGAAAAATGACCCAAGGAAAAGGACTCTGTCGTAGTCTGTATTGTGTAGGTACCGACCGTACCGTGTTGATCCACTGTATAACTCACCCTTTATGACTGTAACTCATCAGAGGTTGTGTTAGAAGTCTAGGGTCCTGTATATATAGTGTATTGAGAGTGGCGTAGCGTGGCACAAGACATTGTTGGGTGGCAAAGGATGGTGCATGGTGGTGCAGTGTATGAAAGTATATATGAAAATTCCTTAGACAGTATGTCTACAGAAAATTGAAATCCCATAGCCCAAGTCGTTTTTCCATAGGCATAGACCCATTTTGTAAACATATTGTTGAAAGTAGCATAACTGTCACGCAAACGCTTGCATCATCAAGTAAATTATCATAAGGGTAAAACAAACTCTATTGTAAGCTCTGATTTCATATGATCATTTGTTAGAAAATATTGGAATGTTGTTTACATGAATTGTAATGTATGTCAGGACTCAAACTTTTCATAGCCAATGGGGCCAACACTTTGAAATTTTACATAGACCTACCAGGTTTTCAATAGCCTCTGGCCATCGGACCACCTTCACTTTCAAACACTGGGGGTGTGTTATCGCAAGACTCCATTATGGTGTGTAGGGTCGGGTGAATAGTTGTTTTTAGTAGTGCCAAATATATACATCATCATATGGACCTCTGGTGATTAAGTCGAATGTAACGTGTTAGAAATTATCTTGGCTGACGTTACTTAAAATTTCTTTTATAGGTACAAATGTATAACAAAGGATATTTTTTGGTGGTGAAGTGTAGATGGCCCTTGTGGTTGATACACATGGGAGACTGTTGGCATCAATTTTGATTAGACCTCTTGTTCAAAATTTGAAATTTAATTAATAATCCACTTGAATATCAGAGGTGTAAGGTGTTTTCATCAACAGCCATGGATGTGACAAGAGTATAACATGTCCACTGTGCCTCATGTATGATTTATGTAGTTGTCTTCTACCGATAGGTGTCACGGGAAATAAAAGAAATAAGGATGAAACTTGATTCTCCACCACTGCCTCAAGAGGCCACAAAAGAAACAACACTACCCAAAGATCCTACGTAAGTCAGAACACAGTAACAACACTACCAATGCATCCCCACATGCTGAAGATATTAAGTTTGCTCAAATGAAAAACCTTGACCCACTTTCTAAGGAAATGTCACAGGGGTCAAATGTGTTATATTCTGTAAATGCCTTTGACTGAGTAACCAAGTGAGCCATTATGATGATCATCAATATCGACATTGGCTCAGTAGATTACTGAGAGGCAGTGCTATCAAATTTTGTAAGTTATAGTCATTGACACACTAATAGAAGGTACTTTTTTCAATGTCACTGCTGTCAGTTGTGTTAAACCTCAACACATTATCTCGGAATATCTATTTGTATGTGTTTGTTTGCTGGGTTTATTGCCCCATGAACAGCCAGGGTTATTTGGAGGTGGGGTCTCTTTGTAGAAGTTGGTGACTACCACACTAAACAACATACAGTACAGGAGGCCCATTGCATGCCATCCAGAGCAGTTAGGGTAAAGTGTCCTGCTCAGCTTCCTGAGAAACACAAACCTACATGGGACGGGAGCTTTGAACCATGTACCTCAAATCTTCACCTGGGATTACATTGCTGGCAAACATCTAAGAGGAACAAAAATCATGATATAGAGTCATTAGCATGCTTGGTTGAATGGTTACTAGGTTTGTTCAAACATGCGGCCTTGACACTTTTACAAGATCATAAGGATCAGAAATACTTGTTGAATGCCCTTGACCCATTTTTAACCCAACATCATCAGATACTGGTATTTACCAGGGTTACATATATAACTACATACTTCTGTGTCTGTTATTACTAGGGGGCCAAGTGTCAAAGTAGAAATCCCCACCCATGCAGATCTGAGATTACATGACAGTATTTGTATGGATCTGTTTGGACCAAGTGGAGAAAACTTATCCCGAATAATAGCAGAGGTAAGAATTTCAGTACTTACTTTAGCAATATAGACTTCTTTCTCTCTTAACGTTTATGGAGAATGCAAAATGTATAAATAAAACCAAAAGGTACCATAATTATCCTCAAATAAGCCCCAACCCTTTTGTAAAAGTTTTGTATCATATTTTTCCTTGGATAAGCTCCCTCCCCTAGTGTAAAAGTTTAGTATCATAATTACCCTTGAATAAGCCCCCTCTACGAGTGTAAAAATTAAGTACCATAATTATCCTCAAATAAGCCCCCTCTCAAAGTGTAAAAGTTTAGAACCACGTTTTTCCTTGAATAAGCTCCTTTCCCCTAGTGTTAAAGTTTGGTACCTATTTATCCTCAAATAAGCTCCATTTCCTAGTGTTAAAGGTAAGTACCATATTTATTCTCAGATAAGCCCCATACCCCTATAGTGTCAAAGTCAAGTACCATATTTATCCTCAAATAACCCCCCTCCCATGATGTAAAAGTTTAGAAACATTCCTCAAATTATTCCCCTCCACAGGAGTAAACCTTTAGTATCCTCAAGTAAGCTCTCCATAGTGAAAGTTTATGACCATATTTATCCTCAATTAAGCCCCTTTCCCTAGTGTAAAATTTCAGTACCAAATTTATCCTCAAACAGCCCCTTCCCCAGTGTAAATTGAGTTTAATTCAGTATTGTGAACTGAGGGTTCTTTAATTCACCCTAGTTGAGATATCCCTGTCCACTGAACGGACCTATTATAATATAATCTACATTTCATTAAAGTTTTATCTCTGCCGATGAAACAATTTCAGATTAATTGATGCAAGATAGAAACCCGAGATTTTAACTGCATGCTGAATCTGTACTGGTCAGTTTTCCTTGTTACTATCTATTATAAAACTTTTGTTTGGTGTTTTGATATTTCAGAGTAAGATCATTTTCAGTGTGAAACCAGGTAAAAATGAGGTCCAAGTTACCGCAGCAAATCCTGAAAGTTTGGAGAAAGCCAAAGAATTGGTATGTATTGGTGTTTGTTTTAGTCTACTTGGTCCCAAGTTCCCGTTAGCTTATTATATGCCACAAACAGGGTTAGCACGGGCCTTGAGAAAGTCTTGAATTTCACCTTGGGCCTTGAAAAGCCTTGAATTTCACCTTGGGCCTTGAAAAGCCTTGAATTTCACCTTGGGCCTTGAAAAGCCTTGAATTTCACCTTGGGCCTTGAAAAGCCTTGATAATTGGTTTACAGCCTTGAAAAAGCCTTGAATATTAAGGTTTCATTATAGGATATAAGTGAAACTTTGGCCACTGATCATTTGGATTCAACTTTGTCCATGATGCCTCCCCTACAGACGTTAATAATTACCATGTCTAGTTGTAATTGATCAAGTGTATAGTTATAAGTTGCCTTTTTGTTCTCTTGTTTCCTCTCAAGATGACTTAGATGACAAGTAAAATGGGCCTTGGATATTTAATTAAGACATTGAAAAAGCCTTGAAAAGGCCTTGAATTTGGTTTGACAAAATCCGTATGAACCCTGCAAAAAGCCCAGTGTCTTCAATATTTCTTAAAAACTTAAGTGTCCCAGAATGTCTGAGTGGATTTAAACAAGATTGTTTTGCAGCATCAACACATAAATAGGACTTGTTACACACCAGCATGTACCACTGGTTTGATTTGTAAAGATTTTTATTTTGTTTTAGGTGACACAAGAAATACAACTAATAATGAACAATCTTGAATCTGGACGGCCCAGACAACCTTCAAGTCCTCCAAGGTAAGTAATAAAAGACATTGGCTGATGTCACATAAATAGGAATAATACATAAGATATGAAACATGAGTAATACAATACATAGATATGTCATATAAGTAATAATGTATTGGTCCACTTCCTTTGTCCTTCACTGTTGTCCTTCAAAATACACAACACTCAACTGACATTTTCTAATATTTATAAACGCAGACAAATTATATAACAGCGTCTAGGAATGTGTGACCTATTATGTGGGTACCCGACAATATTCTAGGTCGACGTTAAAATAGTTACTGACACTCAGTGCCACGTGCAGGGTCCAATCCGAGGCTCTGGCGTTCTCAGATGCCCTTGTGGCGTACCTGAAGACAACCTGTGCCCACCTGAATATCACTAACTGGTTGTTGGTCTGCTCTCCAAGAGAGTGAGACCGGGCCTAGGTCATGATTGAACCCACATAATAAGATGTAATCATTTACAGGTAGCAATACAGGTCACACATTTGATACAGATACAGGAAAAACTAGCGTACATTACAATAAAAAAAACCTTAAGATTTCTTGTAAGTAACAAAAATTCTCGGTGATGTCTTGTAAGAAATAAAAATTCTTGGAGATGTCTTGTAAGTAATAAGATTACTTAAAATCCAAGGTAGTAAATAGGAAGCCAAAAAACTTCTGTTAGCACCATAACTTATAGGATCTGTCTTAAATTTCCCTTTGGTGCCAAGATATGGTTTTATTTTGAAGCTAAATAGGGAATTTCAAGTGGGTCCAATACAGAATAAAATAGTTTAGGGTTAAAAGATATGGGAGGATTTAAATTTCCAAATGTTCTTGGATTGATATTTGTGTATTTTATATACTTTTCAGGTTTAAAGAAAAGATTGCTATAGAAGATGCTGAGCCACGTGAAATTGTTGGCATTTTAATCGGTAGAAAAGGAAGCAACATTGGAAATATATCACAACAGGTAAGTGATAGGTTGGATGAACTTCAGCAGTGGAACAACACATATTATAAAGTGAGATTAAGAATATTCTCTGAGGATTGTAATTATTCTCCATAAAGTAACATACAGCACAATAGTGTCTGATCACGGCTCTCTTCCTCAAAGTTACATACATTAAAATAGTGATATTGAAAGAGTGATGGAGCTCTCCTGTTTGAAGTTACATACATTAAAATAGTGATATTAAAACAGTGATGGAGCTCTCCTGTTTGAAGTTACATACATTAAAATAGTGATATTAAAATAGTGATGGAGCTCTCCTGTTTGAAGTTACATACATTAAAACAGTGATGGAGCTCTCCTGTTTGAAGTTAAATACATTAAAACAGTGATGGAGCTCTCCTGTTTGAAGTTACATACATTAAAACAGTGATGGAGCTCTCCTGTTTGAAGTTAAATACATTAAAACAGTGATGGAGCTCTCCTGTTTGAAGTTAAATACATTAAAACAGTGATGGAGCTCTCCTGTTTGAAGTTACATACATTAAAACAGTGATGGAGCTCTCCTGTTTGAAGTTAAATACATTAAAACAGTGATGGAGCTCTCCTGTTTGAAGTTACATACATTAAAACAGTGATGGAGCTCTCCTGTTTGAAGTTAAATACATTAAAACAGTGATGGAGCTCTCCTGTTTGAAGTTACATACATTAAAACAGTGATGGAACTCTCCTCATTGAGGATACAGTAAGATATTGGTGGGGCTCTCCTCCTTAAACAATCTAATTAAAATATAGATGCTCGTTCCTACTACGTTATATGAACATCGAACGACATCGCGTAATGAGTCACATTCTGGTGACTTTTGTTATCTCAATATTTCACTTTCAGGTAGAATTGTAAATTTTTCTATGTCTCGATCTTACCCATTCATCACATTATGCGTCTGAAGCTATTAAACCATTTTGGTACAGCATGTATATAGCTATATGCTTTGTTGGACGAAATGACTTGAAACAGATTGACAGATTATGCAAGCTTTGCACACTAGCCATGCTATTTCGCACATACGAAATTCACTTCCAAGATTCTGTAAGTAGTAATTTGATTGGTAAATCCGAAAGGTCATCCTGACATGACCCCTTATGCGATGTTGTTATATGTTCATGTAACGTACGGTAGTGAGAATGACCATCTAGATTCGTAGATCGTGAGTTCGAGGCCCGGTCAGGGCTTGAGTCAAAAAGTTGTCTTCCTTCGTCATTTGTGTTACTATGTTATGTATAGTTACACAAATACATATAGTAAAATAGTCATGGAACTCTCTTCCTTAAAGCTATATAAAGATAGTAATGGAACTCTTCTCTTTAAAGTGACATTCAGTAAAATAGTGATGGAATTCTTCTCCTATAGTTATATACAATATTAATCTCGGTGATGGAACTCTGCTCCTCAAACGTATATAAAGTATAAAATATTAATGTATAAAAGCTATGGCTTATTTATCTAGACAAAGGAAGTGTGAAGACAATTAGGAATGAGCTAGTCGGGATTTGCTCGGATCAGCCATGCATCAAGTCTCAGACCATCTCGCCATTTAAGCAATGGCATGGATAATTCATAATGTTTTTGATATTAATTAAAGGCCATCACTTCAAAAACAAAAAGTGTTAATTGAAAATGATTTATTCACATGAAAATTTTATTAAATTGGAAACATCATACTGACTAGTAACAATGCACTTGTACAGATCGCCATCTTTGGTTGGTCATGGGTTATAGTAAAAGAAGTGTCAGAAATTGCTATAAAAATTATGGATTTTTGTATCTTGTATAAACCAGAGACATTACTTCTATCTGAAATACTTTTTAAAATAATTAGTTATAACCAAACAACTAAAACAGAGATGCATACCTGAAGTATGATTTTAAGAAGTGTTTTTTTTTTATTTATCTTTTTTGCTTTCAAAGTATAGAAGGATTTCAAAGTGCTCTTGATTATAACTTGTCAGTAACTGAAATTAATTGAAAAATGAAAAACTCTTGGTCTTCTTTGAAGTGTCAGCTCTTGAAAAATTCATAAAATTTCTAATGTCTTTGTAATGAAAAGAAGTACACTTTTGTGAATGAAATGTCTCAAAAGTCATCTCCAGGCATTCAGCATTTCAAAATTTTTCCGGGGGAGATCCCCCGTACCCCCCTTATGAGAGGGGGGGCTGCTCGCCCCCCTCTCGTGCTCTCCCCCAGGCCGCCTTTGGCGGCAGTGGTGGCCTGCGGATACCACCAAGAAGGGCCTACAGCCCTTCTATTGGCCTTCTACTATTTCAATACAGCCTGCTACTTAAAAATACCTTGACAAGGCTGGACATATATACAGAGAGATTGGTAACTCTCTATTTGCCCTTGTGTTAATATAGTGGCCCCTGACCTTCCCACAATCCTTTGCGGTCGCTCGGTTCAGTCTTCACTTGACGCCATATTAGAGAAATCGTGACAACCACACACATAATTATCGATAGTTTCTATTTGAAATCATCACCAAGATCCAATTATGTGCTTTAATTTTATTAATATCAAAGTGCAGAAGTGTCGTCAATATGAAATATATCACAATTTGCTGTCCAAGTGTTTGTATTTTGAGTATGAAAGTCAAGCACACCGCAGGAAAGATCGGTGGGAATACCCAATTTTTGAAAAGTCTCTTGGGTTTTTGAGAATACGGATAAATGACAACAATGTGTATGATAAACAAGACCATATTCCATAAGTATGATAGTTTTTGGTTAATGTGGTAACTTTTGTAGTGGCCTAGATAAAACGATGTGCTTTTTGTGTGCTTTTAAAATTGACGATGTTTTGGTCTGACATAATGGCTGCTTAATTACAAAACTTGGACATGTCGATAGGACCCAATGGATTTTCGAAAATACGGATAAATGACAACAATGTGCACAGACTATAAGACTATATCCCATAAGTATGATAGTTTTTGGTTAATGTGGTAACTTTTGTAGCGGCCTTAATAAAACGATGTGCTTTTTGTGTGTATTTAAAATTGACGATGTTTTGGTCTGACGTAATGGCGGATTAACCAGAACATGTCGAATAAGTTCCAGTACATCGATACACACATGCGCAAAGCCTGATTTACCTGTGCTCGCGTGTGTTTGATAGGGGACAAGGCGCTTTCGATAAGGGATATGCTTGAGTGGTCACGAATAAAGGGAGCCACCACTTGTACGGGGAAATAGCGATGTTACTGATCTCTGTATATATGTCTCTGTATAAACAGAGTGCGTTGATTGACAAATGATTAAATAGAAAGAAAAAAAAAAGGAAATAAATCTTTGACTGAGTGTCAAAATGGTGTCCAAAAGTAATAATTCATGTTAAATGTTTTGCTACTTTATGTGTTCTGTTGTCTTCAGCAAGTTTTCGCCACATTTTGTCTATTCCTGCAGATAACATGTCAGTGCAAAGAGCACCCGAAACTAAACACACATACAAATAATAACTTATCATCTTTATTTGAAGATAAAGTAAAAGACTTCATTCTTGTTGATAAATAACTTTTGTTCAGAACAGAAAGCTTGTAAAAGATATTGTAAATCTATAATTAGGTCAAAGAAAACGATGTCTGATATGATCTGGGAAATCACCTGTGTCTATAATTAGAACACAAAAGAGTTCCATAAATGGTGGAACACACATTCTCTGATCTAAAGATCAGCTGGCATGGTTTACAAGTTTACAGGAATATTCAAGTGATGTTTAAGCTTAATATATGATAATGAATAGATATCTTCATCTGGAATATTTTTATGACTGAATATTTTACCGTTTCCACAGCCTTGGGTATTCTGCTATAAGGTATAGTCTGTTTCATAAAACTTCAGAATAACTAATCTTAATAAGGGCGCCCCCACTGTCAATTATCTGCGCCCTGCGCCCTTATTAGGTCAAATACGGTACATGTATAGCATGTACTGCTGTATGTTACGAATTTAGGTCATATATCAATTTGCTTGAATATCCACTTGTGTTTTAAGATAACAATTTATGTAATAATATGACTTACCACCTGCCTGAACTACTTTTGTAGGCATATACAGCGACCTTGAGTCAGTGTATATAGTGTGTACAAACAAGCTCGTTATCAGTTGTAGATTAGTAATGTTACCACTCCAGGATCGGGAGGTTCTCCTATACAGATCTAAAGACAACAGAACATGGCATCTAGATGTGTATTTTAGAATATTTAATTCCTTTATCCTGTAAGACTAATAAAACAATTTTAGGTACTTTATGGTAAAAATTACAGCACAAAAAGATATTTAAATTTCCTACTTTGGAAAATTCTTTGGTGGGAGATCTCCCACTTTAGCAACCCTAAGAGCTTTAAAGATATGTTATTGTAATGTTTCAGATTGGATGTCACATAAAGTTAACCCCACATGACGGTTGTATAGAGGTGGATGTGATGGATGAGAACAAATTGGAACAAGCAGTGGCATTGGTAGGTACAGCTGATTTGGTTGCCTTGTAATGATTCTGCTTCCCATACTTTGGAGAGAGAGGGGGCTGTGGTGGTCGAGTGGTTAAGGTGTCCGACACTTCATCACTAGCCCTCCAGTTGCCAGGTACTGACCGTAGTCCGGTGGTTTTTCTCTGGGTACTCTGGCTTTCCTCCACCTCCAAAACCAGGCACATCCTTAAGTGACCCTGGCTGTTAATAGGACATGAAACAAAAACAAACAAACAAAATAAACAATACTTTGGAGTAATATAGTCACAATGACGTATAACCATTAGTCTGTCCGTCCATCCGTCCATTTCTTGTCCAGATGATAGCTTGAGAATGAATTGTCCCACAAGTAGGATTTAGCTGAAACTTATCTGAAATGATCCTTAGATAGTGTAGTAATTTCTGATGTCATTTCAAAATCCAAGATAGCTGCTGTGACAGTCATTTTGAAAAACACATTTTCAATTCCTTCTCTTGTAGTTCCACATGTAGGATTTAGTTGAAATGAGTCAGGAATGATGATGAAATGGTCCTGATCAAGTTTTGTTATTTTACAGATTGATCCAAATTCCTACATGGAATCCCAATTATTCCCACTATCTACAATGTATATATATATATACTGGTACTGAAGTCTTTATTTAAGATGACTGTTATGCCTTTTGGCCTCTTGCCTTCCTTAACAATACATTGTATTCCCTGTTAACTAAGAAATTAATTATTAGCTCACCTGCCTCAAGGGCAAGTGAGCTAATGTTATGGTGCGGCTTCCGTTGTCCGGCAATCTGTCCAGCTGTACGTCCTGCGTTAACTTTTCCATTAGACAACATCTTCTCAATAATCAAGAGGCCCAGAGACCTCATATTGGGCCTGAAGCATGCTGGGTTGAATGGCTACCAAGTTTGTTCAAATGATTGGCCTTGATCTTCATTCAAGGTCACATGGGTCAAATTGGCTAAAACCTTTAAACAAAGTCGTCTCAATAACCAAGAGTCCCAGGGAGTTGAAATTGGGTCTGTAGAATGCTGGCGTGAAGGTCTACCAAGTTTGTTCAAATGAATGACCTTGACTGTTATTCAAGGTCAAAGCGGTCAAATTAGCTTAAATATTTAAACAACTTCTCAATAACCAAGAGTCCCAGGGAGTTGCCTTTGGATCTGTAGCTTGCTGGGGTGAAGGGCTGCCAAGTTGTTCAAATAAATGACCTTGACCTTTCAAGGTGATACCAGTCAAATAGGCTAAGATATTTTCATGACTTTTCAGTAACTGAAACGTCCAGAGACCTTATATTTGGCATGTAGCGTTCTTTGATTAAGGCTAGAAATTTTGTTTAAATGAATGACCTTAATCATAATTTAAGTTTGAAAGAGTTAAATTGGGCAAAATATTAAAAAAAAAACAACACCTTTTCAAATAACTGCAAGGCCCTGAGATCTTATATATGGTCTCCGATACACTTGTTCTGAATTATGTTTATGCATGAAAAAGATCACTGGATAGCAGTTGAGCGGTTCGGTCCCATTGGGCCCTTGTATTTGACGATTCCTTTGAATTTGCTAAAATACCACTTGTTGTGCCTTCAGGGTATTCATTTTACACATTTCTAACTTAAATTTTTTCATCTGCAGATAAAAAATGATATCCAAAAAATCTACAAAAGAAAGAAAAAGTAAGTACTGAAGATAGTGTTAATGTATACATATCTACCCTTGGGTTACATTAAATAGTCTTGGAATACTCTACTGAAATTGGGTATATTGGGTCCCACTTACCAATCAAAAGCCATAATTATATTGTTAAATTTGAGGACTTGGAGATTTTTCCTGAATATTTCCTTCCCCAAATCAACATTTCCCCCAAAATGAAACAGAATGACCCAATTCAAAATGTGTGATATGAAAACTCTTCAGATCTGTTTGAAGTATGCATTGGAATTTGGTCTCTCCAATTATCCTTTGTTCTAAGTCGAAGTTTTGAGATATGTTTATCAAAATAAGAACCAATGAAATCTAATTTCAGGAATATATTCAAAGCTGTCATATACCTGGTATGACCTTTCCATGGAAGGCAATAGAAAATGTCACATATGGGCATTTAATCCCAGTTTACTGTTGTATGTATAATAAATAACATTGAGAAGGGAAAATATGGTCACATATAAAAGGAGCTGCTTAATACCAACAGTCACTAATGCAGGTTTAACAGTAATTTGTTCAGTGTATGTGTCCATTTTTTCAGGCATTTCAATTACAAATTTCAGGTTTACCGAAAGTGTGTCAATTGGAAATTTAGATCAGTCCATGATTTTGCGCCTTTTAATCGGTAGAGGAGGAGAAATGATTAGACGAACTGAAGAAAGTGTAAGTGTTTCCTACAGACTCATATAGAACTGTGGATGTTGCTCTCAGATTGAGAAGCAACATGCAAAAAATTGATAGAAGACACAAAAATCACCTCATCAATATTAACCAGTATTTCTCCTCATCAAACAGAGTAATGACATCATCATGTCATCCGTATGTCTGTCTGTCTGTATGTCTGCCTGACTAGTCCACCATCTGTCTGTAAATCTATTTCGCCGGACAACCATCTGTCTGTCTGTTTGTTTGTCTGGCCTGCCTATCATATTTATGTTTGTCTGGGCGGCCAACCATCTGTCTGTTAATCTGGCCTGCTGACCATCTGTCTGTATGTCTGTCCATCCAACTGTCTGTCTGTTTGTCTGGCCAGCAACCATATGTCTGTCTGGCCTGCTGACCATCTGTTTGTATTTCTGGATGGCCGTCCAACCATCTGTCTGTCTGTCTGGTCAACTGGCTGACCATCTGTCTGTATGTCTGTCTGACTAGTCCACCATCTGTCTGTATGTCTGTCTGACTAGTCCACCATCTGTCTGTATGTCTGGATGGCCGTCCAACCATCTGTCTGTCTGTCTGGTCAACTGGCTGACCATCTGTCTGTATGTCTGTCTGACTAGTCCACCATCTCTCTGTAAGGCCAAACAAACATCTGTCTGTCTGTTCATATGGCAGTCCAAATCACCTGTCTGTTTGTATTTCTGGCTGGCCATCCAACCGTCTATCTGTCCATCAGGCCATTTGTCTGTACGTCTTGCCGTCCAACCGCCTGTCTGTCTGGCCTGCTGACCATCTGTTTGTAAGTCTTGCTGGCCTTCAAACCACCTGTCTTTTCATATTGTGGCATTTATGCATATATTTGTCCAATTTCAAGATGTTAAAAAAGAATCCCTGCTGAACAGAATACCTTTCATTGGGCTAATTCAAGCATTTGTTTAGATGTGCACCATTTGAGATTCATCTTGCTGTTCCAGGTTGGATGTTCAACTCGCGTAGACAAACATGAGCCAGGTTATATAGTTGTAGAAGTAGAGGAGGAGGACAAACTAGCAAAAGCAGTGCAACTGGTATAGTATGAGTACCATCAATATTGGGGATATTTAAATTCTATCTTAAAACTGAAAAAAATTATCCCCTGAAAAAAAAGAATTTTTCAACACTTAACATTTCTTTCAGGCTTCAGCTGTTCCCAAAGATAAAAATAAAATTGATGCAATAAAAATTTGATGCTCTTAATTAAGAAAAAGAAAGAAACTAAGTTAACGAGTGGTTTACAGATCTAGTTTAATGTTGGAAAATAACAACCTATATTTAATACTTTATTTCCTTCTGATAATAAGATACCATTTTATTCTCAGAAATTGTATTAAAATGTCAAAACTCCGTGGAAAGCTGAATACTATCTGATAAGATATGGTCATATTTTGAGATTTTTTTGTATTTGTTTAATTCCAATATTGAATATGGTACACTGTTGTATTGTGATGTAAAAACTCCACAGAAAGCTGAATTCCTCATTTATTTCTGATAATAAGATACCATAGTATCAAAATAAGATATATTTTTTTATTTTGTTGTTAAATTTGATACTAAGTTTTAAGATATAAAGGATACAGTTGTAGGCTGTAAATTGTCAGATTTCATTGGAGGCTATCTGTGAATATATCTTCCTAACTTTTTGGTTTGGAACATGAATCACTGAATGAAATTTATTAGTCCCCCTACTTGTGAAATGGGAAGGAAGAGGGGACTACAGGTTTCCTTCCATCTGTCCATCCACTCAGTTTTCCGAACTTTTCTCATCCATACTTCAAGGTATGCTGGTGAAAGTTGGTATGTAACTTCAGTTTGAGTAGCTACAGATCAAGTGTGAGTTTCAGGGTTTTTGGGTCAAGGTCAAGGTCATTGTTACTATTTATAGTGGTGGCTGGAAGGGGATGTGTATTGCTTTACCAAACCAATACCCAGCATGGTTGTTGTTTTAGAGTCCATTCTTTTATTTGCAGGTCAAAGAGGACATTCAACGACATCAGCTAAATTCGTAAGTATTGTGGCTTTTGATAAATATTGATAAACAGTCAAACTCTTCTCCGGGTACTCCGACTTTCCTCCACCTCTAGACCTGGCACGTCCTTAAATGACCCTGCCTGTTAATAGGAGGTTAACCAAAATAACCAAACCAAACCAAGTCCTGCTGGGTTTCTTTGGCAGTATGCTTCAGTGAGGTAGCACTATAAATCGGCAAAAGTTTCAGACTATCACAAGGAGACTTAACACGAACATACTACAGCCTCCCAAAACACATCTACGCCCACACCACATGCATTCATGTCGCATGCCTGGGAGTTCATCCTTAAATGACCTTAGCTGTTGATAGGACGTTGAACAATAATAAACCAAACCAGGAATATTTCACTGTCAAAATGGCTATATTCTATCTGTTGACCATTGAGATTTAAAATGGTGTTAGAGTGATAAATGGTAAGACAATGAATGTGTAAGGGGTGTAAACTGGTGTTTATAGGACTTGTACAACTAAATCGGCTAATCAGCTGCTTCCAGAACCAAAACCATAATGAAAATGGGTTTCTGAGGTTTCACCTTGTAGCTATTTTCTGAGTAATTTACATGTGGAATAAAGGTACTTCCTGTATACGAGAATAAAGAGTGATGTCGCAAGATTTGGAAAACAAAATTATACATTCCTAGTACTAAAAATAGAATGATGTAAGACTACAGGTGAAAAAAGGTGGTAATTCCCTATGTCAACTGTAAATATCAGGGTTACTGTCTTTCGAGTACCCTTAAGCTCATATATGCCATTACACTTATACAATAACACATTTTCTGAAGTTAGTGAAAACTTCAAACTTCAATTTTATATAAACTTCACATCATTTAAACTTAAAATGAGCGATTGAGGGGATGGAGTCACTAGTAATAACATATATAGTAAAATATTGAGTTTGTGTGAGTCCATTAACTTGTAATAATTAACTGACAGAACTTTGTAAGGTAATCTATAGTAGTCTGTTATATAGGAGGCATTAGTCCGTTATATAGGAGGCATTAGTCTGTTATATAGGAGACATTAGTCTGTTATATAGGAGGCATTAGTCTGTTATATAGGAGACATTAGTCTGTTATATAGGAGGCATTAGTCTGTTATATAGGAGGCATTAGTCCGTTATATAGGAGGCATTAGTCTGTTATATAGGAGGCATTAGTCCGTTATATAGGAGGCATTAGTCTGTTATATAGTAGGCATTAGTCTGTTATATAGGAGGCATTAGTCTGTTATATAGGAGGCATTAGTCCGTTATATAGGAGGCACATATAGGAGGCACTAGTCTGTTATATAGGAGGCATTAGTCCGTTATATAGGAGGCATTAGTCTGTTATATAGGAGGCATTAGTCCGTTATATAGGAGGCATTAGTCTGTTATATAGGAGGCACTAGTCTGTTATATAGGAGGCACATATAGGAGGCACTAGTCTGTTATATAGGAGGCATTAGTCTGTTATATAGGAGGCATTAGTCCATTATATAGGAGGCATTAGTCTGTTATATAGGAGGCATTAGTCTGTTATATAGGAGGCACTAGTCTGTTATATAGGAGGCACATATAGGAGGCACTAGTCTGTTATATAGGAGGCATTAGTCTGTTATATAGGAGGCATTAGTCCATTATATAGGAGGCATTAGTCTGTTATATAGGAGGCATTAGTCTGTTATATAGGAGGCATTAGTCCGTTATATAGGAGGCATTAGTCTGTTATATAGGAGGCATTAGTCTGTTATATAGGAGGCATTAGTCCGTTATATAGGAGGCATTAGTCTGTTATATAGGAGGCATTAGTCTGTTATATAGGAGGCATTAGTCTGTTATATAGGAGGCATTAGTCCGTTATATAGGAGGCATTAGTCCGTTATATAGGAGGCATTAGTCCGTTATATAGGAGGCATTAGTCCGTTATATAGGAGGCATTAGTCCGTTATATAGGAGGCATTAGTCCGTTATATAGGAGGCATTAGTCCGTTATATAGGAGGCATTAGTCCGTTATATAGGAGGCATTAGTCTGTTATATAGGAGGCATTAGTCCGTTATATAGGAGGCATTAGTCTGTTATATAGGAGGCATTAGTCCGTTATATAGGAGGCATTAGTCTGTTATAAAGGAGGCATTAGTCTGTTGTATAGGAGGCATTAGTCTGTTATATAGGAGGCATTAGTCTGTTATATAGGAGGCATTAGTCTGTTATATAGGAGGCATTAGTCTGTTATATAGGAGGCATTAGTCTGTTATATAGGCGGCATTAGTCTGTTATATAGGAGGCATTAGTCTGTTATATAGGAGGCATTAGTCCGTTATATAGGAGGCATTAGTCTGTTATATAGGAGGCATTAGTCTGTTATATAGGAGGCATTAGTCCGTTATATAGGAGGCATTAGTCTGTTATATAGGAGGCATTAGTCCGTTATATAGGAGGCATTAGTCTGTTATATAGGAGGCATTAGTCTGTTATATAGGAGGCATTAGTCTGTTATATAGGAGGCATTAGTCCGTTATATAGGAGGCATTAGTCCGTTATATAGGAGGCATTAGTCCGTTATATAGGAGGCATTAGTCTGTTATATAGGAGGCATTAGTCCGTTATATAGGAGGCATTAGTCTGTTATATAGGAGGCATTAGTCCGTTATATAGGAGGCATTAGTCCGTTATATAGGAGGCATTAGTCTGTTATATAGGAGGCATTAGTCCGTTATATAGGAGGCATTAGTCTGTTATATAGGAGGCATTAGTCTGTTATATAGGAGGCATTAGTCTGTTATATAGGAGGCATTAGTCCGTTATATAGGAGGCATTAGTCCGTTATATAGGAGGCATTAGTCCGTTATATAGGAGGCATTAGTCCGTTATATAGGAGGCATTAGTCCGTTATATAGGAGGCATTAGTCTGTTATATAGGAGGCATTAGTCCGTTATATAGGAGGCATTAGTCTGTTATATAGGAGGCATTAGTCCGTTATATAGGAGGCATTAGTCTGTTATAAAGGAGGCATTAGTCTGTTGTATAGGAGGCATTAGTCTGTTATATAGGAGGCATTAGTCTGTTATATAGGAGGCATTAGTCTGTTATATAGGAGGCATTAGTCTGTTATATAGGAGGCATTAGTCTGTTATATAGGAGGCATTAGTCTGTTATATAGGAGGCATTAGTCTGTTATATAGGAGGCATTAGTCCGTTATATAGGAGGCATTAGTCCGTTATATAGGAGGCATTAGTCCGTTATATAGGAGGCATTAGTCTGTTATATAGGAGGCATTAGTCCGTTATATAGGAGGCATTAGTCTGTTATATAGGAGGCATTAGTCTGTTATATAGGAGGCATTAGTCCGTTATATAGGAGGCATTAGTCTGTTATATAGGAGGCACTAGTCTGTTATATAGGAGGCACTAGTCTGTTATATAGGAGGCACATATAGGAGGCACTAGTCTGTTATATAGGAGGCATTAGTCCGTTATATAGGAGGCATTAGTCCGTTATATAGGAGGCATTAGTCTGTTATATAGGAGGCATTAGTCTGTTATATAGGAGGCATTAGTCTGTTATATAGGAGGCATTAGTCTGTTATATAGGAGGCATTAGTCTGTTATATAGGAGGCATTAGTCCGTTATATAGGAGGCATTAGTCCGTTATATAGGAGGCATTAGTCCGTTATATAGGAGGCATTAGTCCGTTATATAGGAGGCATTAGTCCGTTATATAGGAGGCATTAGTCCGTTTTATAGGAGGCATTAGTTCGTTATATAGGAGGCATTAGTCCGTTATATAGGAGGCATTAGTCTGTTATATAGGAGGCATTAGTCCGTTATATAGGAGGCATTAGTCCGTTATATAGGAGGCATTAGTCTGTTATATAGGAGGCATTAGTCTGTTATATAGGAGGCATTAGTCTGTTATATAGGAGGCATTAGTCTGTTATATAGGAGGCATTAGTCCGTTATATAGGAGGCATTAGTCCGTTATATAGGAGGCATTAGTCTGTTATATAGGAGGCATTAGTCTGTTATATAGGAGGCATTTGTCTGTTATATAGGAGGCATTAGTCCGTTATATAGGAGGCATTAGTCTGTTATATAGGAGGCATTAGTCCATTATATAGGAGGCATTAGTCTGTTATATAGGAGGCATTAGTCCGTTATATAGGAGGCATTAGTCTGTTATATAGGAGGCATTAGTCCGTTATATAGGAGGCATTAGTCCGTTATATAGGAGGCATTAGTCCGTTATATAGGAGGCATTAGTCCGTTATATAGGAGGCATTAGTCTGTTATATAGGAGGCATTAGTCTGTTATATAGGAGGCATTAGTCCGTTATATAGGAGGCATTAGTCCGTTATATAGGAGGCATTAGTCCGTTATATAGGAGGCATTAGTCCGTTATATAGGAGGCATTAGTCCGTTATATAGGAGGCATTAGTCCGTTATATAGGAGGCATTAGTCCGTTATATAGGAGGCATTAGTCCGTTATATAGGAGGCATTAGTCTGTTATATAGGAGGCATTAGTCCGTTATATAGGAGGCATTAGTCCGTTATATAGGAGGCATTAGTCTGTTATATAGGAGGCATTAGTCTGTTATATAGGAGGCATTAGTCTGTTATATAGAAGGCATTAGTCCGTTATATAGGAGGGCATTGTGGACTAGTGATAGGATCCTGGTAACAAATCCGAGGTCTAACTGGAAGGGCGGCTGTGTTGTGTCCGTACGATCTTCCAATATCTTTTCAAGTGGAACTTTATATTTAGTTCACCTTTGACTGTGTCGTGTATCAAAATAAGTCACTCTGACCTACATTTTGACCTTTGGCTAACATAAAAGGTTTGCTCAGCCTCTGTGTCTACATTCTGCTGAACTTCATACTTTGGGTATGAGTTCACATTGGTGAGGAGGTGTGTCATGCATGGAAAGTAGGTCATTCTGACTGATATTTTGACCTTTGGTCAACAACAAAGAAAAACAAGATTCTGAGGCCTATTTCCTATAAGACTTGTCACTGGAACTTCATACTAGGGGTATTTGTTCACCATATTCATACAAATTGATCACCTGTAAATTTTAGGCATATAATTTCAGATCTGGTAAGGGACTGTATTTTGATGAGTAGTCCTGTTATTACATACATGTATCATTATTGGAATATCTTCTAGACTGTCATGTCTGTGCTTAAAGGAAGCTTATTATAGTAAATTGTTTTGTTCAGCACACGGGAACAGAAGGAACGACCCGGCCAATTTAAAGCAAGAGTCACAGTGACATCTGAGATAGACCCGACTTTTGGGAATTTAATTGGTGCTCAAGGAAGAAACATTAAACGTCTTAGAAAGGAGGTATGATAATAACAATTTGAAATATGTAGGATTATTACATTTTCAGGTTTTGTGTTGCCTATGACTTATAGCGGAAAGATGGCGCATCAACATTGCTTTCCGGGTGGTAGTGTCAACATTGTTAAGGTTTTGTATTCAGCTGTTTCTGACAAAGCTAGACCGACAATCCTCAATCGATTGATGTAGTTTAGGTAGTAGAGCCTTCTACTTTAAAACGTTTCATGACATCACGTTATTTCAGTCAATCAGATTTGATGGACACATTCCATCAAGTTTTGTAAGAGTGCAATATGATGTTCTATCAGCATTTCTGACATTGTGGTGGGTATTATGGAATCAGATGCAGTATAAATACCAAGGGGTCATGCCTTTCTACCATGTGTTCTGGATTTGATACTGAAATGTAATAAAATGTCACTTTATTTCTATTGTTATCATGATTTATTGAGCTCAAATAACCAATTACCTGAAGGCCGGAGATATTGGTCATCTTGGCTCCATAGATTATCATATGATAGAAACAAATTGCCATGATATGTATAAATGTTTGCCCAATTGAATATCAAAATATTACTGTTTGAGCTGTTCATGAAGCTGAGACCATGGTCCTTCCTGTGTCATCATTTTGTCCAGGGGCAAGATAATAAACTGCAACAGCTGAGGACAAGTGACAGACATTCGTTATGTTGTCCATTGAGGTAGCCCCCAACTAGTACAAAGATACTTCACCTCAAAATGTCTGACTGTTCACTGAGACATAAACCTAATAAAATAAGATATGAACATTTCATGCCATTCACAAAGATACTTCACCTGAAAATGTCTTTGACTGTTCACTGAGCAATGAACCCAATAAATAAGATATGAACATTTCATGCCATTCATTACATATGATGAATTGTTGCACTGATGTACTGGATATGATGGACTATGCTCTGGAATCTTACCTGAAGCATGCCAACTAAAGACATGGCAGAGCATGCAGCCAGGTCATAACAACACTTCCTTCTGTCTCTTCTGTAAGGTTGACTCAAGCAAACTGTTGAAGAAATGTTTTATTTACAGTCCGGAAATATGATGTGCATTTTCTGTGAATCTTCTGCACAGATAATTGAAAAGAATACATTCAAGTAATATGACAATTGCATTAAAGCCACAATTTGGTTTGTCAGATTTCATTATGTTAACAAAAGGATTAGACAAAAGAACATTCCCTAAGTCTTCTCCTGAAACCACAATAATCAGTGGTTGATTCTAATTGTCCAGTAACTTTCTCAAAAATAAACTTTGATCCTGTTGATATCAAAGTAAAGCTAATCATTATTTCACACATGGTTCTACATCTACAGACATCATGGAACTTTAGTCTTCTTGTTTACATTTTCTATTAATTCCTGAAGAAGGGGATTAGTTGTATTGTCTGCGATTTTATTCTGAAGCATGAACAGAAGTCTAACATCAACAGGCTGGCTACAGTAGTCATTTAACATGATTGCACAAATATGATTTTCCTAACAGGGATTTCAGATATGGTCTTACTAGCTTTTCAGGATTTTAAATGATTTTTAAACCAGGATAGACTCTAAGATGGTCTCAGCAATGAATACCCCTATTTTCCCCTTTTTTGTCTCTTCATAGCCTCTATGTTAAAAACCCTCTTCTGAAATTCTTGTCTTATTTATAGACAGTGCAATGTTAACAATACTTGTAAATGACTGGAATATTCAGGGACATTTACATTTTTAAAAAAATGTGTTTTTAGCTTTCTCAGAAATTTGACATTGCAGCTATGGCAGCCATTTTAAAATATGAATGTGTAATTTCCAATTCTGAACAGACTTCAAACTTCTGAGGTTTCCCCAGTGAGATTAAAACGCCTTTTATTTGTTTTAGGTGGGAGCTACTTTTACGGCGTACATTGTTGATGATAATACTTTGGAAGTAACAGCCAATGATGCGGGTGTGTTAGAGAAAGCAGTGGAAGTGGTGTGTATTGGGAGATAGACTTCCCCACAGAGGAATGACATTCCTTGTTATAAGTCCTTTAATATGATGGACAGGGTTTTGATTAAATATTTTAATAGATCCGATATCTCCCATACTTCACAGGGTTATCCGGCGGTTGCTAGGGAAAAGATAAATCAATTTTACACAGGGGGTAGGGGGTAAAGACAGCCAGCATGCACTATATGACGCCGCTCACAATAACGTATCATCATCATTTTACGTTAAGTAACCGAGTCGTAAATGATGACTTCATCATTCCAAGGAGCATTGAAGATGGCGCGATGAAAAACATTCATAAAAACTTCGGTTGCAAGTATGTGAGAAAAATAATCAATCATGGGTCTGTTCTGTGAACAAGGATATCTCAACCCTCTTGTAAGAGTTTGGCTGGCCACACTCTTACACTCGGATTGAGATATCCCTGTCCACGGAACAGACCCATGATAGATTCTATTAGTCATAACTATCTGTTTGCTGTGTTCTTGTTCCTTCATCATTACCAGTCTAATGATGTTTAATATGCAAGGGTTTTATATATTTTATGAAATAATGTTTACCAACAAATTATATTAAAGGACTATATGAATTAGATTACCTAATAAAGTCATCTTGGATCAGTTATCTCCCTTCCTTCCTAAATATGTCTATTGATGGATGTTAGTTTGGTAGAACAAATGTTAACATTTAGGGGCAAGTTTCTGCAAAGGCCCAATATCACAGTGCAGTAAAAAATGTAGATTTTTTTTTATCAAAGTGATTTAACTGTATTGGTATCAGTTTGTGGGGAAAAAATTATGTTTTCAAAATTTTTGACATTAGTGACTTCTCTCTCAATTTCAAAATTTTCAAATTGAAAACTTTTGGCGAAGTTTTTTCATTGAGGCCTTCACTTCAGTGAAACAATGTATGGTGGTGATGATTTTTTCCATGCAAATTTTTATGAGTCTAAATGTGTTGCAATGAATTCAACTTGTGAAAATATTTTTCATTTTATCAAGTTTTGACTTAGGGCTATT
This sequence comes from Pecten maximus, assembly GCF_902652985.1. Taxonomy (NCBI): domain Eukaryota; kingdom Metazoa; phylum Mollusca; class Bivalvia; order Pectinida; family Pectinidae; genus Pecten; species Pecten maximus. Next base: position 16,709,761 of record NC_047027.1, read on the forward strand.
CCAGTAAAAGATGTACCCCACCCCAGGACCCCAGGTTTTGTTAAGGGGTACCACCCATAGAACGTATTGAATAAATTACTAGCACTTATAGGAAAGAAATCCAACCATGGACAGAAGCAATTTATTTTGGATTCCTGGGGTCAGGTAGATATTTTAATGGAATAGCCCTTACTTTCTTTTGTTGTTGTGGAATAGTTCATTAGACCTTCATAGGGCACAGCAGCATTAATTATCATGTCAGTTTTTTGTCTAATCTGTGACTTCCTCTATTTGAAGGTCAACAAAGAAATTAGTAAGATTCAGATGGACTCAGAGTAAGTATTATACAAGATTTTAGTTTGCCTGCCTTTATGCTGTGATGCAAATTATGTTGTCCATTCAGCTTCAACTTTTCCCTGCATATGATATCATCTCAAATTTCAATAGGTGTAGTCAGAATATTTGGTCTTCAAGTAGCTTCATGGATGATAATCAACAAAACTTGTTCAAATGACCATAATCCATATTTGGCCTAAAATTCAAGGTCACAATGTCAAACACTGTCCAGTTTTTGTGATGATGAAACAATACATGCTGTATCATGATAAGCCCAACACGGTTTACAAAGTGAGATGGCCTTGACCCATATCCAAGGTTGCACTGGTCAAATTTTTAAAGCACATCTCTTCAAATCATTATTAAAAAATTATCTTAATCATGGAACAATATTATTGTATGCTTTAGTTAGCCTTTTCATGTTGGGAAGCTAAATATTTGTATCTCTGTGGTTTTTTTTTTTTGTATGTACATGTGCTTTAGTTACAGGACTTTTTTCTGAAGGCTTTTGAAGCTGAAAACGGTTCCTATTCTCAATCAAATCATACTTTCATATTTAAGCCATATTCCCAACATTTTCAGTTTCCCCCTGAAATTTTCGTTTCCAATTAACAAAGTTTCTTCTGAAATGAGTAAAGAAGGCCCCATTCCAAACTGGTGAAAAAAACCTGAGTTAAGTGTCAAGGTACGAATTTGTTTTACTTTCATGTCAGTATGTCTGTATATAAGAGTACTGTGATGTAACAAATCCAGGTAGTTGAGACGAATATTTTTCCCATTTGTATAATTTGACATTAAATCTGCATTGTTTATTTTTTCACAGCAATTGGGACAAGCCAGTTCGTAAGTATATCGCCACACAAGTAAACAAAGTCTGATGGCCGACATGGATAAACTCTATCATATCACTTTTAGACTCAATAATTTGGTCACAAAGCAGTCTTGGAGTAATAGAATAAAGTCCTTGAAAGCATTGTCAACCCTAAAAGTGTCAAAAATGTTTGGTGTCTTTGAAATGTAGTTAGTGTCTTTTAAGTGATATTTCACAAAAGGTAGGATTTTGAATATTTTTTTATAAAAAAGGGGAACAGAAATATTGACTTACAAACAATTGTCATATGATATTTAAAAAATATATTATTCGTGTAAATTCTTTATAAATAAGCTTGATTAATTTACAAACGTGAACGTGGTTCTGATATTGTGTCATAACAGGTTGAAATATTGCGAGGGGGAGGGGGTGGAGGGTACGATAGGTCAGTTGGTTAGAGCACCTGCCACGTAAACTCCGATAAAGATCCAAGGTGTGTGGTTCGACACTCCGTACCATTGTTAAACTAGTCTGTTCCATCATGCTCGTGTCCTCTGGATGGCATGCGATGGTCCTTCTTTATTATGTTCAGTGAGGTAGTTACCAACTACTACAAGGAGACCCTGCCTCCAAACCCAGCAAACAAACAGTGTAAATTGTTCTAAGTGAAACATGTACACACTTGTGTATTTACCAAATATTTTAGATAAAATCTATCCTCCATTGACCCTTCAGTTCAGGATTCCCTGGTGTACTATCACATGTCCTAATTGATCACATGAAAACATATTTTGATGCTGGCAATAATTTTAAATTTCATTAGAAAGAATTCTTAAAAGATATAGATCAACAGTAAATTTATGTGGAATATGTGAACACCTAATCATACGAAAAAGATATTACCAATGAGTGAAACAGCAGAGTTTAAGTTTCAATATTTTGTTAGTAAAATTTGTCTTCTCATTCCTTTGCAGACAAATATAAAGATATGAACTGGTAGGTACACTTCACAAAACAAAAATTATGATGTCATTCATTATTAATTATTAAATATTAAATCATAATTATGTAATTATACCAAATCTTGATTTATTCAGATATTTTTGTTACATAAATGGTTGCTGCAAATTTCCAAACTAAGTTTTTTTGACCTTCAGGTGTAGCATTAATGATGTGAATTATTTATTTATTTATTTATCATTAGGGGAAAAGTATTTTCTGGTGAGATGGAACCCCTAGGGATATTTGATGAGAGTGACCTTCACAAAGGTAAGTCAAACAATTATTGTATCCTTTCTTATTTTAGAATTCAATGACAATTTGGTCTGTGGAAAAAATTGCATGGATGGACTGGTTCTTCTAAGAATTTCTTGTCTGGGCCATAACTTCTAAACCGTTGAAGATTTCTTGAGGAAACTTTCAGTATATTTACATCACTTAAGCCGAATATGTAGTGCACTGTCGTTAGGCTGTCGTTAGGTCACTGTGACCTTTTATTCAAGGTCGAAGGTCAAAATAAGTTCAATATTTCTTGTGTGGGTGATAATTTTTAAACCATAAAGATATCATAATTATGTTTTTACAAAAGTCAAAAAATGTTTCCCAGACTTCTCCGAATATAATGTATGTTTTATTGTATATTAAGTAAATTATTTTGCAGAGTCTGAACGGATAGAGTGTCCATGTTTTATTGTATATTAAGTAAATTATTTTTCAGAGTCTGAACGGATAGAGTGTCCAATGTGGGATAAACTGGAGGCAGCAGACAAAATGGAGAGAAAGAGAGCCTATTTTGTTAATGAATTTGATAGGATGATAGCACTTACTGAAGAGGGCAAACTGTGGCAGTTCCCCATTGATAATGATCAGGGTAAGTTTGCTACTGTCAAACCTCGTAATCTCAAACTCGGATAACTGACAGCGGCATGGTAGTCTAGTGGTAGGATGCAGGGCTATGTGGCTGAAGGGTCACTAGTTTGAGTCCCAGCACGGGCGATGTGTTTTATCCTTGACAAGTAAAAGTAAAGTACTAAACTTATACACAAGGACGGGACTCATTTGAGTACTAAACTTATACACAAGGACGGGACTCATTTGAGTACTAAACTTATACACAAGGACGAGACTCATTTAAGATAAATGTCATACTAAACTTTTATCCTTATTATTTGAGGATGGTAATGAGGTAATCCAGTAATGTTAAAGGAATTATTTCATGGTTTCTGTTCAGGTCGCCCAGAAGAAGAGGATGTTACATTCGATGAGCATGTATTTCTTGAGCCCCTTATTGAGGACTTTCCAAAGAAAGGACCGATTCGGCATTTTATGGAGCTTGTGATAGCAGGACTGTCAAAAAATCCCCACATGAGTGTGAAAGAGAAACATGAACACATAGATTGGTATCGGGAATATTTCACTCAAAACAAACACTTGATGGAAGAGGAATTAGGTGATCTCGCCAAGATGGCTCCACAAGTACCGCAGCAAGTCTAAAGTTTCCATAGTGATCTAACAATAAGCTCATACCTGGTGATAAGCATGGAAATAACCCCATACCAGGCAATAAGCTAATGCTTGGCAAAAACCCCATGCCTGGCAATAAGCTTATACCCAGTAATAAGCTCATGTCTGGCAATAAGCCCATACCTGGTAGGAGCCCACTCATATCTATTGTTTTTCAGTACAAATAATCAACCAATATGATTTTTTGTCCAGCAATTGCCTGTGGGTTGCAGAATTTAAAATAGTGTAAAGGAATTAAGTTTTGTTTTTATTGTGAATCTAGTTCCTCGATCTTTTTATAGAAACAACATATTTACAGGGCTATTTATTTCCATCTACATAAATAAATCTAGCTTTTGTTAATGAATTCATTCTGTAGTGTGTTCAGATTTGTCATTCTTAAGGTTTGTTAAGAGATATATAATTGATGAGCCATTTGGAAGGGAAGTAATTCCCTAAAAGATTTGATTTCCAATTGTATTGTTATAGATTTAATTCAAAGGGAGAAATATATCAGAAAAGCTTTTATATCATTTTTCCATATTTATATTTGTATAATTGTACAAATATTTTCTGTGAATATGAGACTTATGGGAAACCAACTGAAGTTTTTATTGGAGTGAGTATATCAATTGTATTATTTTGAGAAGTTTCATAATTTTACTGATGTTATAGTTATGAATATCAGTCTGGTAACTTCTCAATACACACATCAATTTTAATGTTTCCAGGTAAAGTGGATGAAACTGAAGTTGTGATATTTTTTTTAATTTTTTTTTTAATTACCTGTAATAAAGGTGTGTTGATATGTTAGCATTGTGTTCTCAGGTTTTTATTTTAAGTTTTGTATTGTTTAATGTCCTTTCAACAGCTAGATCATCTACGGATGATAGGAGTCACAGAGCTATGTTACGGTGAATGATCCATCTGTCAGTCAACTTTCAACGTCTAGGAAAACTATAAGCAACTGAATTTTGATATTTGGCCTGGAGGAACCCAGGAAAGAGAATAAAATTTCCTCATACGAATACCTTGACGTACAGCAGATATACATGTATATACATTTCAATATTTTACTTAAATAATTATTTTGAAGGTCAACCGAGTCAACTGTTTAAGTTCCAGTAGACCTAGAATCCTGATATTATGCCACGTACCTGGAGTCCAGAGACGGTATAATCTGAAACATTCGTTGAATATAAAACATGTCTCGTGGTTGTTGATATGGAACCAAGAATATAAATACAACAGATTGTTGTAAAGTCCGAAATCATTTGGTTCCGTGGTTCCTATAGTCCGACCAGAATGACCTGTCGTGTTGAACTTTGATTAGCATATTGATTACAGACGGGTCTATAGTCATATACGGGAAATAGGTGCTTTGTATATATACATGTATATCTGTTAGTTGTTTATAATGTAACAAACCTTATCATCAGCTGCATCATTGGTATTTACATGTATACCGATCTAGATTTAGTGACAAACTGTTAACATGTGAACAATTGATCACATAGTTTCTTGAATATGTGTAAACCATGCATCAAAAATAAATGTTACAATCCCTGTGTTGTCAATATAAAATTGTAACAAAAACAAATGGTCCAAAACAGCACCCTGCTGGACACAGTAGTACTCCTAATCAATATGTTTTGTTAACACACCTGTGCACAAATGGAACTACCCACTTTGAATATTCCACGAAAAGGTTAACATGATAGGTCATTCTGGTTTGACCATATATATTATTATTGTTGCATGGGCTCACCAAGAAAGTTTGTACCTATGGAAAGATGCAGCATGGTTTAAGCTCTTAATTAATACTTCAAGCCAGATAAATCAAACTAGGTAACACAACAGACATGAGATACATTTATTGTATAACAGTAGTATGATTTTGCAAAACGTGAGCGTCATTTATCAAAAATTGTGAACACATCCAAGCAACACCATCAGTCATATCTATATATACCGTCAATATATCTAACTTTTAAGGCAGAAGATAAACTCAGAAAAAAGAGTTGATTGAAAGGCACCTCTAATATTTATTAATAACGTTACTAAAACAGCTGCTCAAGTTTGAAAAATAAGTCCACATGATAGTCCAAATTATTCTGACAACTTTTTGGTCGGAGATCAATCGATGCCAGATCGATATAAAAAGTTAGTAATAATTTGTTGTCTTCACATGACTCACTCCGCTCTACACAGTGAAATAACAGAGCCAACCTTAGGTACGCCTGGTACATGTATAAATGGTAAATTGTAACACGAAACAACATACATATGTATTTAATTCAACAAAATACAAATTGTCGTGACTGGAATGGTATCATTTTGAATGGAATGACTGTAAAAATAGAAAAATAATATGCCATATTTAAATTCTTATGAATGATGGAACCTGTTTGGAATATCAACAATTTTTTCATGTTTTTTTTAATAAATAATAAATTTACCCATTAATGAGGGTTGTTAATGCATACGAGGTATGTATCAATCCTTATTTCAATATCTCTTCATGCCTATTTCAATTTCCCTCAATTCCCTTGTAGAATTCTAAACTTTTGTCCTAGCTCTAGCATCCTTGAGATTTGGTTTGTTTTGTTTAACATCCTATTACAGCTGGAGTCATTTAAGAACGTGCCAGATTTTGGAGGTGGAGGAAAAGCCGGAGTACCCGGAGAAAAACCACCGGCCTACAGTCAGTACCTGGCAACTGCCTCACGTGAGTTTCGAACTCGCAACCCAGAGGTGGAGCACTAATGATAAAGTGTCGGGGAAACCTTAACCACCCATTAAGAAGCCTGAGAAAGATGAAGCAGCTGTATGATACAGTTTGAAAATGATTTTTCAGCACAAACATTCAACATTACTGGTAACACAAGTCCTTTGTACAGTCCCTGCAGTGCATTCGTACTAGGTGGGATAGCTTATCACTAGATGATTTAAAAACAAATGTAAATAAAACTAACAAATGGGATTTCTGAAGAATAAGCAAGACAAAAATAATAGTGTAATACCAGAAATGAATATAACCTTAAATCTTAGGATAGTAATTGGAGGTTGATTTTCGGATTGTAATTAGAGAGTAATTTTAGGATTGTAATTGGAGACCAATTATCAGATTGTAGCCTAATTGGAGACACTACATTTATTTTTTCGATTGTAATTGAAGATTAGTTTTTGGATTGTGATTGAAGACTTCATACTACTCCAACAATGTTAGAGGTTTAACACGGCGAGATACTTTTGACAGGCGCCATGTAACAGTTGGCAAAATAATATCCGATAGAAAAAGAGCCGACCAGCGGCCTCTTATGTTATAGGAGTAGACTTCATACCAGCAATACACGGATTGAGGCAGTGCTAATTACTTCAAATGTCTGGTAATACAATGATGATTAAGTGCTATCAACTTATACCATTAAAAACTAATAATACTGTGTTGGATGAATTGAAGATATTGGATGGTGAAAATAGCCTTTAGTAGTTAAATTTAACATCAGGAGATGAAAATGGCATTTTACCTGAGGAATGTAACTTTGATATTGAATGTAAAAACTGGGACCTTCTGTACACAGGGGATTGGTTAAAGTTCCCAACCAATGGTTCATGTATATCTATTACATGTATACTATAATATTTTACTAAAGTGATGTAACAGCAGAGATATGAGTGACAAAAATAACCTCCGATATCATTGAATGTAATAAACTGGGACCTTTTATACATAGGCACTTGGTATGAATTCCCAATCCATGGTCCATAAAATGTATACATATATCTTTACTATGGGGTTAGAATTTTGTGTCAAGTCCCTGTGCTTTTGTAAATACATGTATATCAAAAAGGATAACAGACTATATAGCTAGTTTAAGAATCAATATTTGATTTACACGAATTTTCTAAAAAAAGATTACCTGGTACACAAGTTTGGCTTAATCGTTCTCATTATACAGTTCATACACTGATCAAATATATAACACTATCATCTGAACATTTTTTAGGATTCACATTTTTTCATAGATATGTTCAACAATTTTTCTCTATGCATAATTCAAACAATGAAATATAAAAACATGTATATATGGATACATGTACATCACTTATTACAATAGGTTTATGGAATACAAAACATTAAAATATGTACATTGTCATGGTAACCGTAGGTAGAGATGATAAAGGATAATTTACTATAGAAAACATGAATTGCTGTGAATTTTTGTTTGGATGTAAAATGTATAATGAGGTCTTCTGTATAATTTTAAGGGGCTAATATTTCGAGGTTTGCAGGAATTATAGGGATATTCCTCACAAGTTAGAAATTCATATGATGCTAGTTTTCACAAAAATTGCACAAAAGCATCTACTTGATTTGTTCTTATGGAAATCATACACCTTAATTTACCAATATAATCAAACATACAATATTCAATTTGTAGGAATTCTCTATAGCTTTAGCTAGACTGATTTACAAACATTCATGTGGCCATGTACATTAAAACAGGTTTGTGTTTTATTAGCCGACCAGTATTTTAAAATTGACACAATCTAATTAAAACTAGACTTGTAATTTCCGCTCCTCTGCTCACGATGAGATCACCTCCCACAGGGTATTGTTAAATCTTGTATTGCAGTATATCGTAGAGTATTGTAGAAGAGCACGATGAGATGACCTCCCACGGGGTATTGTTAAATCTTGTATTGCAGTATATCGTAGAGTATTGTAGAAGAGCATGATGAGATGACCTCCCACGGGGTATTGTTAAATCTTGTATTGCAGTGTATCGTAGAGTATTGTAGAAGAGCATGATGAGATGACCTCCCACAGGGTATTGTTAAATCTTGTATTGCAGTGTATCGTAGAGTATTGTAGAAGAGCAGAAATCACAAGACTGATTTAGTTAGATTGAAAATTGACAAGAAATACGCCTAAAGAAGAAATGTAATATAGCGTACACACTTGTGTATTTACCCAATACATTGCATAAAAGTTATGATCTGTGAACCTTCACAGTTCAGGATTCACACCAACTTCGCTTGTCAAAATTGTTTTAAGGAAAGATATTTTAATGCTGAAAATATCTTTATTATTATTATTAATGATTAATTAATTGTTGAAATCATATGTATGATCTGGAAAACTTAAATAAATACACACACACACAAACATAATATTGATATATATATATATATATACATACACATATAAAGACAGGAAAAAAGTAAGGTTCATGGCCTCTCTGGAACGAGAGTAAGAGCCCATAAAGATTGGATAGAATCACATTTACATTTAATATAATTTCACAACCAAAAAATATCAAAATATGCATTTTCCTGTTGCTTTTAAACACAATTTTGAATGAAAGATGACCCAGTTTCATACAAAATATCCCTTCTTCACTTTCAGGATTTTCATACAATAAAAAATCACACAAAACATTTCTATCACAAAAAAATATATCACTAACATATAAAATATCTACAGTTATTTCTGTAATTAAAAATAAATCATTTTCTAATATAATCACATTTCAATAAAGATCAATCTATAATTATATTTATGACATAATTCTCATCTATGCAACAGAAAAACATCGCATCCATGTGTAAATTGCTCTCCCCCATGGACTTCATGTGTAAATTTGCTTTTTAAACTTCCATGTCTTCATATTTTCCATATGCATCCTAAAGCCCTGGACACACTCATCCTTGATACATGTACTTTAGGGGTTACAATCTCGTATGCTGTTTTCTTGTAATAAGAGCACATGAGATCATAACCCCTGGAGTATCGGGAGGGAACACACTTAAATGACAAAGTTGTGATAAAGGAAAAAAATATCAAAGAGTTAAATCTAATATTTTTGCACACTTCACCACAATTATCAATTTTACCATTATCAATATAAAATAGATTATCGTTATCCCAAAAAGTATATGTGCATGCCTGAAAGAAATATATACAGTTCATGGAAAAAATATGAAAGGTACTAATTTGATAAGGAAGATATTCCAATACAAATTAAATCATTACACACTGGTATATTTCAATTACCCAGGCAAATCCACAAAAAGGGACTCATTCCTTTGAAATATGAAGACACCATAGGGCAAGACCTCCAAAAAGGATATAAGATATCATATTTCAAGTAATGTGCATATTATTCTATGAAAATGAATAAAAATTTCAATTACAACAAAATTATCAAAATTTTGACAATGACAGGTGCTTTGTAAGGCAGATGCCAAATATGGACTTGTTAGATATCTCATTTCTCACATTATAAGGCAAATGTACTTGCGTGTAAGGGCAGTTTTTCATTAAGCATGCTCCCCATTAGTTATAAGCACCACCCTATTAAAATGTTAGAAACTTCCTTCTAACTCGGTCAGGGAGAATTTCTCTTAAGCTTGCTTGAGCGTATCAGACTAGATTGCCAGTCAGGTCCCAGGGGTCTGATCTGAGGCACCAATAACAATGACTTCTGTTACAGGGGTATGGGTATGCCCATGCAGGGACGAAGGAAACATTGACATTATATACAGTTTATCTTCACAAGAACAAAAAAATACCCCTGGAAAACCTCGGACAGGACTAGAAAGTCTGAAGTTCAAGGTTCAATCTCAAGCAGAGACATTGAAATATGTCACGACTTCTGCTACATGGGCACCACCATTATAGTACCACTTGAAAACCTGGGACAGGGGTCTCTTCTGGAGAACATGTGAAGTAATATGCCACGATGTATCATCTGCATGGTAAAAACATCTGGCCACTTCCTACAGAGAGATTTTATCTATGCTTCATTCTGTAGAATCTCTGAAGGTAGATGAACTAGGAGGAAGGCAATGAAAAAATAATTATCTCCATTACATGAAAACAAATAAGATTTTAAAATGTGCTTTAAAGGCAAAGAACAGTAGATAACATATTCATATCAATAAGATTAAATACATGAATTAATAAAGAAATTCTATTTTAATAATTTAAGTAAGTTGGTGAAATATGTAAATTATTTTCTAGCTAGATTCAACAGTCACAACTTGCAGACAGGATTTCAATGATTACCTGATGTTTCAATAACAATTAACAATGTTAAATATAATGAGCTTGATTAGAAAATAGTTAACTATTACACAAGTATAATATAAGTCAAAAATGTATATATATACAATTACCTGGGACAGTGCACAAATATCTGGAACAGTGCATATAGATTAACAGATGATCCTCATATATAGACTTTCACATCACATAAATCACATGGGGACAAATATAAACATTTACCCTATACATAATGTATTTAAATACATATCTATTCTACTAGGGTTGATTACACCATAATTGCCAATTTACCTGAGGAATTAATTTCACAATTCATGTGACTGCACAAAAATTACAATATTTGCACTTTGTCAGAAAGGTAAATATGATTTAACAAATCCACCAACTGATGATTTCGGTAAGGGCCTATAATGACTGAATCAACTGAAAAATGACAGAAGTGTGTATTGGTATAAATCATGTGCAAAAGAAATTTTTCAAAAATGTGTTTCTACTTTTCAGTGTAATGACAATTTCTGAAAAAGTTTTAATCACATTTATTTGTTCTATCCTCAATAAATAGCGACATCATCCATTTAAATTTAACTTTATTCAATTTTAAGTCACAGAAACTTTTTCTTGCCTGTATCTTTGTTTAAACTAAAGACTATTTTCTCTCATGTTTTTTTATATAAAAGTATGAAATTAAAGAATGAAAATAAGATAAAAAATATTTCAAAATAGTCTTTTAAAATCCAGATCAAATTTAAACAGAAATTCATCAACAAAATGCTGTTTACTTTTCAATAAAAGAATGAACATTTACATCTTTTTTTTTTTTAAGTTTTAATCTAATTTTGGCTTCTAAAAAAAATCTTGTCATCATCTTTGTAGATATTTTTGATAGTTTTGATGAACATTAAAATTATAACTAGTAAACAAATGCATACTTCCTACTGAATATTGATGAAAGGAGGGAAAATATTAACATGATAAGACTTACAATTGGAATGTTACAATTTGTACCTTTTTATGCTACATTGCATGTCAAATACTTGTAAGAGTTATCTACCTCAACCATCATGAATTGTTGTGAATTATCAGCTTTACTAATAACTTATCAAGTTTTAGTCAGAAACTGTTGATGGCTTTTAAGTAAAGTATTAAATTGCAGACATTTTTCTTACTCAACAACAAGGAACATGGCTCTAAATGTAAATTGAATTTTATATATACAATGTATATATTCTATTTACCTGTTTGACAAGAGGCCCAATAGGCCTGTAGCATAATTCGAAAACACATCACATCTGTAACCTTAATGTACATATATGTCACACTCAAATTCATTTAGAGAAATAAGGCTGACAATTTGGACCATGGATTAAAATACAGATGAGAGTTGCCATATGCCATATGTAGATGAGTTAAAACTCTATCAACATAATGTATCATATACCCTTAACTTAAAAACTTTAGGACACAAATACAAGGTGGCATACACCTTTAATTCTTCCATACTGTCACTGTAAAGTAGCATACACCCCTATTGATCCTAATAATGTATTAATGTAACACCTTTAACTTTTACTAACTGTCATTGAAATATACCATACACCTTTAACTCTTCCTTGCTGCCATTGAAGTGTAGCATACACCCCTAATGATCCTAATAATGTATTCATGTAACACCTTTAACTTTTACTCACTGTCATTGAAATATACCATACACCTTTAACTCTTCCTTGCTGCCATTGAAGTGTAGCATACACCCCTAATGATCTTAATAATGTATTGATGTACCATACACGTTTAACTATTCCTTGCTGAGTGCCATTGCAATGTAACATACACCCCTAATGATTATAATAGTGTATTAATGTACCATACTCTTTCATACTGCCATTCTAAATAATATACACCACTAACAATTCTAATAGTGGTTTAATGTACCATACACCTTAAACTCTTCCATACTGTCATCGAAATGTAGTATACTCCTTTAACAATTATATCAAGATTTGTATGTAACATACCCCTTTAACTCATTTATATTTTTATAACACCCATATTAGTCCTCTTTGAGGTGAGAAATAGTAAAATATTTCTAAAAAATCCTCGATCGTGAATATTTTTACAGGCCCTGAGGCCATAGCACTTGGTCATTTTCCGTTTGCTGGCCATGTGCATTTCCTGGGATGTGATGTTCTGAGAGATTAGGATGGTTTGATACAGCAGGTTACAGGACATTAAACACGCAGCCAGCAAACTGTACAGCCCACTGACAAAACTCACTGCTGTCCTGTAAAAAAAAAAAAAAACCAGGTAATCAGAAGAAAATTAAACATATGATCATCAAGTCAAACATTTTGTCTGCTGCTTTATATGATAAAGAGTTCCAACAGACCAACATTTAAATTCAGAATTTTAAAATATGCTTAAAATCATTTCAGATGAAAAAAGTTCAAAAAGCTTCAGACAATCTGGAGTTGTATTGCTGCTACAGTTCACATGATCTAGCTGGCCAAACTGTTATGTATTTTAAAATGTTTGAGAACATACTTGAAAAGAACAAACTTACTGGAAATCAACATATACAAACTTACTGGAAATCAACACAAACTTACTGGAAATAAACTGGAAATCAACACAAACCTACTGGAAATAAACTGGAAATCAACACATATAAATTTACTGGAAATCAACACAAACTTACTGGAAGTCAACACAAACTTACTGGAAATCAACACAAACTTACTGGAAATCAACATAAACTTATGTGAAATCAACACAAACTTACTAGAAATCAACACAAACTTACTGGAAATCAACTGGAAATCAACTGGAAATCAACACAAACTTACTGGAAATCAACACATATAAATTTACTGGAAATCAACATAAACTTACTGGAAATCAACACAAACTTACTGGAAATCAACTAGAAATCAACATAAACTTACGTGAAATCAACACAAACTTACTAGAAATCAACACAAACTTACTGGAAATCAACACAAACTTACTGGAAATCAACATAAACTTACTGGAAATCAACATAAACTTACTGGAAATCAACACAAACTTACTGGAAATCAACAAAAACTTACTGGAAATCAACATAAACTTACGTGAAATCAACACAAACTTACTAGAAATCAACACAAACTTTCTGGAAATCAACTGGAAATCAACACAAACTTACTGGAAATCAACACATATAAATTTACTGGAAATCAACACAAACTTACTGGAAATCAACACAAACTTACTGGAAATCAACATAAACTTACTGGAAATCAACTAGAAATCAACATAAACTTACGTGAAATCAACACAAACTTACTGGAAATCAACACATATAAATTTACTGGAAATCAACATAAACTTACTGGAAATCAACACAAACTTACTGGAAATCAACACAAACTTACTGGAAATCAACATAACTTACTGGAAATCAACACAAACTTACTAGAAATCAACACAAACTTACTGGAAATCAACTGGAAATCAACACAAACTTACTGGAAATCAACACATATAAATTTACTGGAAATCAACACATATAAATTTACTGGAAATCAACATAAACTTACTGGAAATCAACACAAACTTACTGGAAATCAACACAAACTTACTGGAAATTAACATAAACAAACTTACTGGAAATTAACACAAACTTACTGGAAATCAACACAAACTTACTGGAAATCAACATAAACTTACTAGAAATCAACACAAACTTACTAGAAATCAACATAAACAAACTTACTGGAAATCAACATATACAAACTTACTGGAAATCAACACATTAAACTTATTGGAAATCAACACAAACTTACTGGAAATCGACATATACAAACTTACTGGAAATCAACATATACAAACTTACTGGAAATCAACATATACAAACTTACTGGAAATCAACACAAACTTACTGGAAATCAACACATCAAACTTACTGGAAATCAACATATACAAACTTACTGGAAATCAACATATATAAACTTACTGGAGATCAACACAAACTTACTGGAAATCAACATATACAAACTTACTGGAAATCAACACAAACTTACTGGAAATCAACATATAAAAACCGACAGTCATTTGGGAGCAGGAACCAGCCGTAGTACAACTGAGGTGTGCAGACAGTAGTCAAAGTGAGGTGGACGCCATAGAACCCACAGAACACAAACAACATCATGGCTGCCATGAAATGACGGTGATTATTAGCAGTTATACAACAGTCTATCCTGAAATACAAAACAAAATCCTGGTTATATACAATACACAATTATTTGGTATCACATGGACAGAAATGGATTAAATAAACAAAACTGAACCCCAAATAAAGACAAATCAAAAGCTGTTATTAAATTTTTCTATTTTCGATTACACAGCAATGATGGTTCAACAAACACCGGTACCCTTTTATACAAGATATCGGAATCTTGTCTCTAATAATAGGTAAATGATGAAATATACAAAGTATCTTAATATAATAAAAAGAGGATTAAAGGGGAACATTGTATGACCGGGACCACTTTGTGAAAGGGGAAATAAGACACCAGTTAAATAATTTGTTCTATAGTTGTGGGGTTGTACAATGCAATGAAGTAATTTGTGTACACACTACATGCATACATTGTGTGCCTCACCATTCAATACGGTATCAACATGTAGCACACATCTGTGGGATAAGATTGCAACTTTTGTGTGGTTTGACGTAACAGGCTTGTTAAGTATATATATGCATCACAGATTAAAAATTAACCGTACTTACGACTGAACGAGAGACCATAGCTGTATTACTGATGAACCATGATAAGAAAGGTCATCAGTAATTGTTGTTGCCAAAATACAACTAGACCCTGCGTTAAATAAGTCTTATCTATAAGGTAAAGTATTAGTGTAAGACTACAAGGACAGGTAATACAACTCCAAAACAAGTACAATCAGTGATTGTGAAGTCAGCAGTCATCGCTAAATGCTTAAAAATTAAGTCCAAAACATGGCAAAATTTGAAAATATTACAAAATATTTCCATGTTATATTACCATATCATCACTCCTAGATCTCTAATAAATGTATATAACAAATTGGAAGGATGTGGGGTAAACTTATGGATGTATAAGCCTTTAAAAAACTTACTTCAAAAATGTTGGGGTGACTGCATTAGCTCACGGTTACTCGTAACCAATGAACTAACATGAAATAAACATAAATCACAAAGTTGACATTACCATGGAAACATTATCTACTGTAACACTACAAGGGTAGATAACTCTCAAACAAGAAATAAAAAAATATAACATTACTATGGAAACTATGTCTACTGTAATACAAGAGGCCCAGAGGGCCTGTATCGCTTACCTGGTTTCATGATATATGAAACAAGAACTATGCTTAAGTATATTTGCCACTGGTATTGCTATGTCAGTATATCATAGGCATTTCATATGGTTACATGAACATTGTTTTTATTGTAATTCTAAAAATGTCAATTTAGCCAAATTGATCCCTTTTGGCCCCCCGGGGGTCAGCCCCACCAATTGTACAATTTTGAATCTCTACCTCAAGGGGATGCTACCAGGCGAATATGAGCGATATATATTAATCCATTGCTTAGTTTCAGAGAAGAAGTTGTTTATATCAATTTAGGCAAATTGACCCCTTCTGGCCCGCCCCTCAGCCCTCAGGGGTGTCAGCCCTATCATTTGTACAATTTTGAATCCCTACCCCAAGGGGATATTACCAGTCAAATATGTGAGATATCCATTGCTTAGTTTCAGAGGAGAAGTTGTTTATATCAATTTAGCCAAATTGACCCTGTTTGGCCCCGCCCCTCAGCGCCCCGGGGTGTCAGCCCCACCACTTATACAATTTTGAGTTCCCACTCAATGGTGATGCTACCAGGCAAATATGAGCGATATCCATTGCTCAGTTTCAGAGAAGAAGTCGTTTATATCAATAGAGCCCAATTGACCACATTTGGCCCCACCCCTCAGGCCCCTGGGGGGTCAGCCCCATCATTTGTACAATTTTGAATCCCCACCACATAGTGATGCTACCAGGCAAATATGAGCCATATCCAAAGCTCGGTTTCAGAGAAGATGTCGTTTATATCAATATAGCCCGATTGACCTCATTTGGCCCCGCCCCTGAGGCCCCCAGGGGTCAGCCCCATCATTTGTACAATTTTGAATCCCCACCCCATAGTGATGCTACCAAGCAAATATGAGCGATATCCATTGCTCGGTTTCAGAGAAGAAGTCGTTTATATCAAAATAGCTAAATTGACCCCTTTTGGCCCCGCCCCAGAGGCCCCCAGGGGATCAGCCCCATCATTTGTACAATTTTGAGTCCCCTACCCATAGGGATGCTTCTGACCAAATTTGGTGAACTTCCAATCAGCGGTTATGAAGAAGAAGTCAAATAATTCAATTGTTGACGGACGGACGGACGGACGACAGACGGACGACGGACGGACGGACGACGGACGACGGACGCCACGGTATGGCATAAGCTCACCTTGGTCCTTCGGACCAGGTGAGCTAACAAGAGAAAAACATAAATCACACAGCCGGCGTTACCATGGAAACATTATCGACGTATACTTTAACACTACAAGGGTAGGTTACTCTCAAACAAGAAATAACATTACCATGGAAACCATGTCTACTTCAATACAAGAGAAAAGCATAAATCACACAGCCGGTGTTACCGTGGAAACAATATCTACTGTAACACTACAAGGGTAGGTTACTCTCTAACAAGAAACAATCATTACATACAGCCAGTGTCATATATATACATGCCATACGTTTTGGAGACAAATATGGGAGATTAATGATTATTTGAAGGGATTTTTGTCCAGAATAACGGACATTTGTGCAAGAAATGAATATCAACTTTTTTACTCAGTTCTAAACAATAAATTATAAGTTATAAAGACTATTGATATTTATTGGAGATATTAATCGTATAGAAAAAACAAATAGTTGGGTGATTAAAAGAGCTATTGCACAAAAAGTTTTTTTTCTATTCAACCCTTAATCTTTGGACCAGTAAAAAGAAAATCCATTCAAGCACTTGTGATAAGAAAAAACTGCATAAAGTTTGGGTTTGATTGGCCCAAGGGAACTTGAGTTATTGCAAGGAATTTTTTTCTATTTTTAGGAACAGTGACCTTTTTTGACCTTTAACCTTTGGACCTGAAAACAGATCCAAAACAAGTACTTGTAGGTCGTCATCAAATTTGAGCTTTGATCTGCCAATTGATGAACTTGAGTTATCACATGGAAACTTCAATGTGGACACCAATGCCCCCGAAGACGACAAGGTGTCACTATATATTCCGCCTTTTTTTTAAGCAACACGAAAAGCATTTAAAAAAGTTACATGTAGCTAAAGATGAAGACGAGCTATAGCTAGTTCATTTATCAGTTTGGATTTTCTATAAAAACTAAAGACTCTTCTCTGAGGCAACACATCAATTGTAAATATTGTCATAAAATGCCTTGCTGGAGGGCTCCTTAATGATGGACCATTTAGATCTAGATATATTCCAAGTGTAAGTAATCATGAAATTTTGTTGTAGGTGTCTTTATAACCCACTGCAGTAAATCACACAATGTTACCATGGCAACTAGGTATTACCTAAAACTATAAGGGTAGATAACTCTAGTTGAGGTGAGAAATAAACATACACAGCTGGTATTACTACAAAAAATAGTGCCTTATGTGTGTGTACAATGGCATATTAAAGTATATCAAAGTAAGATTTTGGCAGTTATAATTATGTCATCAATTACAGGGCGGCATGTACATCAAGGATTCATACACATATATGTGCATGCACAGACTAGATATAATCACCCTTCAATACAAATGGAGAGTAAGATACAGCTAAAATTGATTTAATGCAGTCATCATACATTTTAAGTTTGTCCTTTTGTGACTTAGATGCTAAGGGCCTGATTAGTGTTGATACTTAAGCGATTACTGAGGAAATTAAAACAGGTCAAAAGATTCAAAGTCAAAATCTTGATGGGGAGGTTCAATGGCCCCCATACATCGATTTATCAGTATTTTCAATATTGGAGTGAAAGAAAGCCAAACATATGCATATATTAGTTCTTTGTATCAAAGCAGGATTTAAACAAGGGACAAATTGAAGACCACAGTCGCAGGATGTAACACATCACGCAAAGTGAGATTCATATTAAGTTAAAGCAGGATTTACAATGAAACAAAATCCAATTTCAGACAAGGGTAGATAACTCAACATGCACATCAAAGCAATATAAATCACAATAAATCACAAGCAAAATGAAAGTATTCATAACAGATCAAAGCAGGCTTGAAATGTACACAAACAAATTGAATGCCAGACAACAAGGGCAGATAACTCACCAAACACAGTGATGATCACGCACATCAAAGCAGGCTTTACATACAGTACAATGCCCTGAGCGAGGCGGCTTTTTAATTCCACATTCTTCACACCAGGTGATCAATTTCCCATCTGATCAAATACAAGATGCATGCATGATAATGAAGTAATGTTTCCTCTTATGAGGAAAGTGACATTGATTGGGACCAAAAAAAATTCGCTGAGCCCGACAGACCATGAAAAACTCTTTAAATTTTGAATATTTTTGAATAGTCAATTATTCTGAAAGGGTTATTTATTCCATGCTTTGTAGCCAAAACCTAAAATGTTTGTTTCATTTTCTAAGCACATAAAACAGTGTTTTTCCTTCATAGTAAACGGGAAAATTGAAATGATTGAATTGGTAAATTTTGTTATTTGAGAGCTGCTATTAAACTTTCTTATTAAAATGTTTAATTATCATGCTAATTTTTTTACACCTATGCCAGTAGCTTGTCATATCTCTTGACCTTTAAAGCTTCTTTTGAAGAAGTTATTAAAAAATATTGAAATTCAAAACAATATAATGGTAAAAGCTCATGCTTCCTATGTCATGCAGTTAAAAGTATAATAATAATTGCACAAGAAATGATTTGTGAAATTTTAAAACAAACAGAAAATTCTTACCTGTGATTGGTCGAGAGTCCACCCATGTGACATCCTCCTCAGGTAAAGATGTAGATGTCATTTGTTCAAGAGATATCCCAATATTATTATCTCTAATGCTTTTCTCTATATCCACTTGAGTATAATCCTTTGAATTCTCCTTCATTTCCATAGAGCTGTTTTTGTGTTTGTTATTTGAGCTATAAATATCTTCCCTCCGACGGGGTTTGTATGTGGCATATGGACGTAAAGAGTGACTATTCAATTTAGCTTTTGTCATATAATACATCATACAAAAAAAACAGGATGTTAGTATGATATTCTCCCACAATAAAATTTCACGGAAAGCAACAATGAAGGCTTGAAACGTCACAAACATCAATATCACAGAGACCAAGCCCCAAATGAAAAAGAATGGTGTTCGCGTCTTTTCGGAGTTTCTTCGCCATGTTCGGTAAAAAAACAACATAAACAGTGGCATGAATGATAGCGATAGCACAGTCATGATTGGTCCAGTTGTTGCTATGAGGACGCATAGTGGCACTGTTACCATGGGAACAATTATGTCAAGACGAAGCTTCGTGGCCCCATGTCCTAAAATGCCGGGAATTCGACACCGGTCACTAACAGTGTTCAGAATTCGAGCTTGCATCCTGGGAGAAATTCTCTGGCAGGTTATGCACCTGTAAATTGAACACATTCAGATTTATACAAGAAATCACGTTCCAAATTTATCCTGCATTAAACCCCGGGGACCAACACACAAACTTCCCTAAAACAAGGGGTGGGGGTGGGCAGGGGATGTTAAGGCTGATAATATTGTAAAAAAAGAGAATTTGTCAGCCTTTTCAGTGAACTTACGGCAGATACTTTATCTGATGAAGTAAATCCATTACAATTGCTACATAATTGACTGTGGGTTATAAATTGCTGTAATGTTGCATTTTTTTGCAAAATTTACTAAAAGATATCCATTTGATATAATTTTTGAATTTAAATAAAATGTGTCAGCAATTGGCATTTTTTTATGTTTAATAACATGTAGACTGAAATTTGCTACTGTACCATCACTCCCATATATCTTTAATCACTGAAAACCCCTGAAAAATCTATTTATCTGTAGCTCAGCATCCTTTCCCTTGGAGGCCAAATATGAAACACCACACAGCCAACTTAATGTGCATGCATACAGTGACTGACAAACAGTGTTACACCTAATAAGCTAACGAACAGCCTGACTATATTAGTTTGCTGATATCGTCAGCCTTCTGGGGCCAGATGTACCTTAATCACTTGTTGATAAAAATCTTATTTCTCCTTTACTTCAGAACCTGTGTGTGTGTATTCTTTAAATAGGCAGGTAATAGGAAACTGACAAGGGTTAGAGTTTCATTAAATATTTTTACTTTTACCCGAAATCATTTCATCAGATTTTTAAATTGTTGTTTAACTGTGAACATTATCAATGTTTGAACAACAGGTCTATGATAATTGTTTCTGTAATCAACAATTATATGTGAGAAATATAAATACATTAATCATACCTGTCAAAAGCTTCATCAAGAGCATCACAGTCACAGCAGCAGGCGAGAATATGACTTTTCTCTCCCTTGATATTCTCGTACTCACAACAGCAAAGAGGTTCTGTACTGGTTACTCTTCGAGGGGGCATAACTCTTCCATGTCCCTAAAAGTAATACAAAAATAAATGAGTGGATCAATCACACAATATTAATCATTGCATGTCGGATATGATTGTTCCAACAGAAATATTAATTGATTGTCACCAACCGGCAGCGTAATATCTGGTCAGAATGATAAGTGTCATTATCAGCCTTAAGATCTTAATGGCAAAATCGGGTGAATTGGTGACACTGCATGTTGACAGGCAACACAAGTATGGTCTGTGTCAATATGAGAGAGATTATAAATGTCTCACCAAGCTCAGCCATGTTAATAGTGTCAACACAGTTGTACAGAACCAAAGCTTGTGGACTTCAATATAAAACAATGTAAATTTCCAGTCTGGGCATGAGGTTTTCAAAATGCATGCAGTTTCAGACCACCATATACATTTGTATATACAAAACTACCAGTCGACCATCATATATACAAAACTACAAGTCGACCATCATATATACAAAACTACCAGTCGACCATCATAATTATATACAAAACTACCAGTCGACCATCATATATACAAAACTACCAGTCGACCATCATATATACAAAACTACCAGTCGACCATCATATATACAAAACTACCAGTCGACCATCATATATACAAAACTACCAGTCGACCATCATATATACAAAACTACCAGTCGACCATCATATATACAAAACTACCAGTCGACCATCATATATACAAAACTACCAGTCGACCATCATATATACAAAACTACCGGTCGACCATCATATATACAAAACTACCAGTCGACCATCATATATACAAAACTACAAGTCGACTATCATATATACAAAACTACCAGTCGACCATCATATATACAAAACTACAAGTCGACTATCATATATACAAAACTACAAGTCGACCATTCATATACATGTATATACAAAACTACCGATCGACCATTCACATATAAAAAATTACTGGTAGTTTCAATTCCTTCTATGAAATATTTAATGCTTATACCAGGTGAATACATTTTTTCAAAACATTACATTTGTATATGTTACCATATTTTTCTCTACTAGGATCTCTCCTGAATTATTGATTTTTTTCAGCCTTAGTTGATCAAGGCTAGTAGTAATTAAATGCTTCATAACAAAAGAAATTACGCAATATTTTACCTGCTCCTTGTTCTATGAAAAAATAAAAATATCTGCATGACACAAAAAAGAACACTCTCAAACCTCTATATTTGTATGTGTGGCCTCCCCCTCCAGCCTTAAAGAAGCCGACCTCAGCATAGTAAATATACATCCATACACAACATCAGAATATCAACTATAACTAGATAGAGGTTAAAAATAGCTCCTCAGGCAACTGGGTAGCTTTACACAGACAGTTCAACCTGACAGAGTTCGATACACACAAAAGATATATCTACAGGTAGTCGTCAAAACAGTTCTTCTCACCAGGGAAATCCATAGGATAGGACATACAAAAAAAAATGTATACACCTATAAAGTGTACAGGATATAAAGTATGAGGCTCACTACCGCATGTGAACTGTCACATTCATAATGTAGTACATACAGAATTTCTTCAACGCTTCCAATGAATGTCATTTGAACATTGAACTTAATTAAGTGATGTACATGTACAGAAATTGACATACTTTAATCAGCTTTTATAAAGTTTGTCAGTGTTTGTTGATAAACATATTCCCAGTTGCTAATAATATACATTGTTTTAAAAAAATAAATATTTTTGGTTTTGTTTTTGTTTTTGTGAAACTTTATTCATTTTACAACAATTGCCAAACAAGTTAATTCAACTGATATTAATCACGCGTGTTAGACCGGATGGAAGCATGTAAGAAGTAAGTATAATAAAGGGGGAAGATACCCGAGTACCTGTGGAAATCCCACGGGGTCAGGCAGGTGACCCCATACTTTTTCACGTCTGCCTAAAGGCAAGTGTGTTATATATATACCACTGTGTCACCAAACCACCAATAAACGTAAACTGTTTAATTATATATAGTTTTGAACACTGATTCACAATTTCCTGTGGTGCTGATTTTTCAAATGCAAAGCAGTGTAAAATTGTCTCATAATAAAAACCAAATTGTAATTAGTTATCATCTCGATCAAGTAATTAAATTCTTTTGAAATAACTCAATACAAGTCTACTCATGATCATTATATGCATTTTAAAAGCTGTACACATACCTTATACAATTGTAACTGCAAAAATTTATAAAAATATAGTCTGCAATTTAATATTGGTATTTGCAAAAAGGAAAATTCGATTGTTGAATTTTCTATTTTTCTGTTTTTGTTTACGTCTTCTTCTTTTTTTTAGGAAAATGCTCTCTGCCACTAAATACTGACTTGACTTTTGTAAACATGCTCTCTGCCACTAAATACTGACTTGACTTTTGTAAACATGCTCTCTGCCACTAAATACTGACTTGACTTTTGTAAACATGCTCTCTGCCACTGAATACTGACTTGACTTTTGTAAACATGCTCTCTGCCACTAAATACTGACTTTTGTAAACATGCTCTCTGCCACTAAATACTGACTTTTGTAAACATGCTCTCTGCCACTAAATACTGACTTTTGTAAACATGCTCTCTGCCACTGAATACTGACTTTTGTAAACATGCTCTCTGCCACTGAATACTGACTTTTGTAAACATGCTCTCTGCCACTGACTTGTAAACATGCTCTCTGCCACTAAATACTGACTTTTGTAAACATGCTCTCTGCCACTGAATACTGACTTTTGTAAACATGCTCTCTGCCACTGAATACTGACTTTTGTAAACATGCTCTCTGCCACTGAATACTGACTTTTGTAAACATGCTCTCTGCCACTGAATACTGACTTTTGTAAACATGCAGCTCTGCCACTGAATACTGACTTTTGTAAACATGCTCTCTGCCACTGAATACTGACTTTTGTAAACATGCTCTCTGCCATTGAATACTGACTTTTGTAAACATGCTCTCTGCCACTAAATACTGACTTTTGTAAACATGCTCTCTGCCACTGACTTGTAAACATGCTCTCTGCCACTAAATACTGACTTTTGTAAACATGCTCTCTGCCACTGAATACTGACTTTTGTAAACATGCTCTCTGCCATTGAATACTGACTTTTGTAAACATGCTCTCTGCCACTAAATACTGACTTTTGTAAACATGCTCTCTGCCACTGACTTGTAAACATGCTCTCTGCCACTAAATACTGACTTTTGTAAACATGCTCTCTGCCACTGAATACTGACTTTTGTAAACATGCTCTCTGCCACTGAATACTGACTTTTGTGAACATGCTCTCTGCCATTGAATAATGACTTTTGTAAACATGATCTCTGCCACTGAATAATTACTTTTGTAAACATGCTCTCTGCCACTAAATACTGACTTTTGTAAACATGCTCTCTGCCATTGAATACTGACTTTTGTAAATATGCTCTCTGCCACTGAATACTGATTGACTGAATATTGTTTTTTTGTAAACATATGATGTCTGATGATGACATTTAAAGTTTAACCTGCAATTGAATATTGATTTTTGTAAAAAAAAAAATACTATCATTACAACAGATTTTCGTAAATATGCAGTCTGTCAGAGAATATTGATTTTTTGTAAATATGTAGCTATATATATAGACTGCCAAGTCTTTTTACTATAAACAAAAGGGAATATAGTACCCATGCAATAACTTATCCACTATCATATTTACCACCTGTACAGTAAATGAATTCAGGTTACAATGCTTTTTTGTGAAAAAAATCTCCTAACTTCTTTTTTTTATATAAATCCTCTTCTGCTTTCGAATTCAAGCACTATAAAATTATAAGCTCTGTTGACCGAAATATACCCAAAACTAGTCAGGCATCCCAACTCATAAGTCCGACAAACATTACATAACTCTTGTAATCCTCTATACATATAAGGGGTGAGCCGGGGCTTACAGTAAAGACTGTATTGCATTGTTTAAAGGCCAATTGACAATTTGAGTCATTTACGACTAGGAAGTAAAGATAATAAACCAACATTAGTCAAACAAAACAATGAGATACTTATAAATGACAACCGTGATAGGCATCAAAATATGCATTTATTGCAAATGTTAGTTAATTAACATATATATACACATGTGCACAGCCATATCACACACTTTGAAATATAATCTCATTCATGTCTGTGTATATCACAGTTTAACAATGCAACGATTTTCTTTTGCTATTATTTAACAAGAGATCCTAAAGGGATCTTGGCGTGCCCACCATTGAATGATCTTTATAGGTTCAATGTCAGATTGATCTTCTCTCTATTTTTCCCTTCCTCTTACTAATCTGTGTAAATTAAGAAACACCCCTCCAGTACTTTTCAAACAAGGGGAACCTATATATGAAATCTGAGATTTAGCGATAATGACTGTCTGTTGGCCATGTTGTTTTCCGACTGGTACCAAAATGCAATATGCATAACAAGAGACCAAGGGGAACCTACATATGAAATCTGAGAAAGATCCCTTCAGTACTGTCTGAGAAATAGCGATAACAAACTTCAATTGTCAAAATCCAAGATGGCTGCCTGTTGGCCATGTTGTTTTCCGATAGGTCTCAAAATGCAATATGCATAACTAGGGACCAAGAGCAACCTACATATGAAATTTGAGAAAGATCTATTCAGTGCTTTCTGAGAAATAGCGATAACAAGAATTGTTTACGGACGGACGACAAACCACGGACGCAAGGCGATTTGAATAGTCCATCATCTGATGATGGTGGGCTAAAAATTTGTAGTTTATTTGTTCCAGGCACTAAAATATTAATCATATTTGCCGGAATTGTGTCCCATTGGTGAATGACCCCGTTATTGGACAGAACTTTGTATGGAGATAAGTCTGTGTGTACACCACAGCCTGATGGACTGAGCTTTATTGTTCTACCCATTTTTTTTACATAAATGGAATGATTTGATCATTATCTTTGAAGTATATTGTGTTTCTCTATGAAGTAGGACTATCAAATTTAAAAATGTACATCATGTTATATTGCGGCCAAATTTTGGGCTCCTGGGCAGAGGTAAAATAAATAATAAAGCTACATTGTACAAGAACAAAACCCACAGTACATGATGTCTGCAAATCTGGTATGATTTGGTTTGTCTTACTATTGTTAAACATCCTATTAACAGCTAAGGTCATTTAAGGACAGCCTCGAGCTCCTGTGTGTGTGACATGCATGCGTGTGGTGAGTGCGTACGTGTGTTTTGGGAGGCTGCGATATGTTCGTGTTAAGTCTCCTTCTGATAGTCTGGAACTTTTGCCAATTTATAGTGCTACCTCACTGAAGGATACTGCTGAAGACACCCAGCAGGACACCCCACCCGGTCACATTATACTGACAACAGGCAAACCAGTCATCCCATTCCCAAAAGCAGAATAGCAACTACCATTTTTTAAAGATGCTGGTATGTCTTGGCTAGGGGACAGAACCCAAAACCTTCCTCACAGGGGCGAACGCTCAACTAAAGGCCAAAGGTGAGGCATTGTCAAGGGAGACATTAGGAAGAAGAAAGTTGTTCAGAAAGAGGAGAAAAGATAAGATCCCAAATTTAGTCGACTCTTATGATCATTCAATGAGGGCAGCAGGTACAATTCTTACGTCCTACTCTGCAGGGGCCAAATCTGTAATTATGTGTTAAAACTATAATTAGAGTTTTGAATATGAATTGATAATTGACTTAGTCACAATAAAATTAAGAGATTTTACTGTTGATCATTATTATAATAGTTAAGATGTACATGTAAATGATTGTCTGAATGCTTTCATTTATATTATACCACAATATTTTATGTACTGTTTTCATTGTTACATAATTATATATGAACAGGAGTTACCATTGTCAGAAGACAACAATGCTCAATGAGAGGGTTGAAATTCAGATTTTCTTTTTTGAGAAGATCAAGGCCCTACTCCAAAGTTCATAGTCAGCAGTTCTACAAATGTCAAGTACCAATTGTGACAAATATGAAAGCCCTATCTTACACAGTTTACATACTGTGGCCAAGGTTAATGTTTTTTAACAGCAGGTCCAAGGTAACGGTCAAGGTCAGCAGGTCAACAAATGTAATACCAAAAGAATAGTTTTGTCACAAGGAACACATATGTCAAGTACCCAAGTTGTATCTTATATGTATGTAACTTAAATAACACCTTAAGAGACCAGAAAAGGGTGGAAGCTGCTTGTCATAAATTGGTAATCAAAATTTGTTAATTTTTTTTCAATATCTTATTAGTATTGACACAACACTGCTTTATAAAAACTTTCACCTATAACCAGGGCTTTTTCTGGAGGCGTTTTGGGGCCGTTAATGGGCCCCATTACCAATAGAAATTATTTCATATTTTAGCTAAATTCCCAAAATTTACCCTTTACTCCTTAAAACGTCTCTTCCAATTCATCAATTTTCTTCCCAAAATGAGACAAAACGGCCTCTTCCCGAACAATTGAGAAAAAGTCCTGCTAACTGTCAACAGATGACACCAGGGTACACAGTGTAGCAATAGCTTCCCTGGACTTTGATTGTCCCAGCAAGCTATACATTGACGATTCTACAAAAATGAAGAAGGGCTTAGGGCTCCTTTGTGGGAGATATTATCAAAGTCATGTCAATGGGATAAATTATATACAAGATTCATAGGATTTTTCAATCATTCAATTGATTTCTGAATAAATTGCCTTGGAAACGAACTCAATGATTGGTGAAATCAATTTCTCTGTCAGGTAGACTATAAACAGGTAGTCTGGCATGCTAGTAACTAGGAACTGCCTTACAGACATCAATAAGTCAAGCACTGAAACTACATAATCACGAGCCAAAAATGTATCAACTTCCGTCATATTTCCTCTTTATTTCAAAGATTTCCATCTTTTTTCTTTAAATTTTCCTAAGAAGCATACAGCCAGAGCTGCCATTTACAGCTTACACATGACATTTCTTCCACTGCCCTAGCTACCATGTACTCATTTACAGCTGAGTTGACTGGACCATAACAGAGAAAAATATCATGTTCAAAGATACAACACATTCTGACCAGACTTGGACATTCTGATAGATAGATGTGTGTTGTACCAGATATCGCCACCAGACTTGGACATTCTGATAGATAGATGTCTGTTGTACGAAATCGACATCACCACCAGACATGGACATTCTGATAGATAGATGTGTGTTGTACGAAATCGACATCACCACCAGACTTGGACATTCTGATAGATAGATGTGTGTTGTACCAGACATCACCACCAGACATGGACATTCTGATAGATAGATGTGTGTTGTACATACTCGACAACAACACCAGACTTGGACATTCTGATAGATAGATGTGTGTTGTACGTACTCGACATCACAACCAGACATGGACATTCTGATAGATAGATGTGTGTTGTACTCGACAACAACACCTGACTTGGACATTCTGATAGATAGATGTGTGTTGTACATACTCGACATCACCACCAGACTTGGACATTCTGATAGATATATGTGTGTTGTACGTACTCGAAATCGCCACCAGACTTGGACATTCTGATAGATAGATGTGTGTTGTACCAGACATCACCACCAGACATGGACATTCTGATAGATAGATGTGTGTTGTACCAGACATCGCCACCGGTTACCAGACTTGGACATTCTGATAGATAGATGTGTGTTGTACCAGACATCGCCACCAGACTTGGACATTCTGATAGATAGATGTGTGTTGTACCAGACATCGCCACCAGACTTGGACATTCTGATAGACAGATGTGTGTTGTACCAGACATCGCCACCAGACTTGGACATTCTGATAGATATATGTGTGTTGTACCAGACATCACCACCAGACATGGACATGTGTGTTGTACCAGACATCGCCACCAGACTTGGACATTCTGATAGATAGATGTGTGTTGTACCAGACATCACCACCAGACTTGGACATGATGATAGATAGATGTGTGTTGTACCAGACATCACCACCAGACATGGACATGATGATAGATAGATGTGTGTTGTACCAGACATCGCCACCAGACATGGACATGTGTGTTGTACGTACTCGACATCGCCACCAGACTTGGACATGATGATAGATAGATGTGTGTTGTACCAGACATCGCCACCAGACATGGACATTCTGATAGATAGATGTGTGTTGTACCAGACATCGCCACCAGACATGGACATTCTGATAGATAGATGTGTGTTGTACCAGACATCGCCACCAGACATGGACATGTGTGTTGTACCAGACATCGCCACCAGACTTGGACATTCTGATAGATAGATGTGTGTTGTACCAGACATCACCACCAGACTTGGACATTCTGATCGATAGATGTGTGTTGTACGTACTCGACATCACAACCAGACATGGACATTCTGATAGATAGATGTGTGTTGTACCAGACATCGACACCAGACATGGACATTCTGATAGATAGATGTGTGTTGTACCAGACATCGACACCAGACATGGACATTCTGATAGATAGATGTGTGTTGTACGTACTCGACATCACCACCAGACTTGGACATTCTGATAGATAGATGTGTGTTGTACCAGACATCACCACCAGACATGGACATTCTGATAGATAGATGTGTGTTGTACGTACTCGACATCACAACCAGACTTGGACATTCTGATAGATAGATGTGTGTTGTACCAGACATCGCCACCGGTTACCAGACATGGACATTCTGATAGATAGATGTGTGTTGTACCAGACATCGCCACCGGTTACCAGACTTGGACATTCTGATAGATAGATGTGTGTTGTACCAGACATCGACACCAGACATGGACATTCTGATAGATAGATGTGTGTTGTACCAGACATCGACACCAGACATGGACATTCTGATAGATAGATGTGTGTTGTACCAGACATCGACACCAGACATGGACATTCTGATAGATAGATGTGTGTTGTAACAGACATCGACACCAGACATGGACATTCTGATAGAGAGATGTGTGTTGTACCAGACATCACCCAGACTTGGACATTCTGATCGATAGATATCTGTTGTACCAGACATCTTGTTTTAGGGCCAGAGGAAACTCTGGCTATGAGCTTTCATGGTATCCCTGTATCCCTAAATAGATTACAGACTTTTTTGGACATTCTGAACAATAAATGTCTGTTGTACTGTCCAAATCTGGTGTCGGGGCCAGAGGAAACCAGAGCTATACATGCTATCCCTAAATAGATCATATAGATGTATTTTAAAATTATCCCTATTTACTCAGGTCAATATAGGGATATACCTTAACCATCGAATACTGATATAATAAAAAAACTATAATCCATACTCAAAATCAATTAAACAAGGGAAAAGAACAAAATAATACTTGGCATTGCATGATCTGAATACACGTAGATATTTATAGAAGAGACTCCAATCGCAACAAGCTGAGGATGATGTATCTTTATTATTCCGTAGAATACTAAGGAGGAGAAAGGAGTCAACGTCAGCTGGAAATCAGTGGGTTTTCTCAGTGTTTTATTATTCCGTATGTCTACCGGTTTCGCCTAGAACGTTGGGCTTCTTCAGGACAATTTTACAACAGTTTTTTACCCCTAAAGCACTAAAATTGTGGGCACTTTTCCATTGTTATTTGTGATGTCATACAATTAACCTCACCCTATTAACGATAACTCTAGATTATACTATTACAGTCCTTGTTATGTAAATTTTAACGGCCCACTCTTATCATAGCTAAAATGTAAAACATACTGTTACAAATTAAAGTGTACAATTATTTAAGCTCATCCAAACAGACAGTGGAGTCTGATGTGGATTTATAGTTCAAAACCTTGTAATTGACGCATTCTAGTTCTGATTGATTCGGAGTGGATCCTGTACTGCACGAATCACTGTTCAACAGTTATAAGTCTTTCTTAAGCATTTCAACCGCTGCCTCTGTTACTGGTCTGAACTTCATGTGTGCCGGTCCGACTGTGCTGGTGCCTCCGGCGGCCTTGACTCTAAACTTCACGTTTTGTAGTTGTTCCTAGGTAGATATTTGATGCCTTCCTAATTTCCATTAATGACAATCAGTCAATCCTAGATCTGTATGTGTAGCCCTTCTAGCATATATAATTATGTAGTGCTACCGGTAAATAATTCTCTATCTCTTACCTCAATGTTTGGGTTTGAAATTGATTCGTCCACAATACACATTAATACAATTTCGGTTTCTTCCTCTGATGAAGAGGTCATTTTTATCCTTTTTTGTATGTCTGCCAATCTCAGGAAGTGTATGAGATTAAAAAAATATATATCTTACTGCAAAAAATTCAAGCAGCTTTCTTAAGTTTCTTCATACAATTAAAGGTCATATGACTAAACTTCCTACTTATTGAACTTGTCATCCCAGTTAATATGTACACATAAAGGTTTTCATTAGGCATGAGTTCACATATAAAATGTCTATATAGTAATGATGATTTTATCATGAATGCATTTGCTGTATATCGCTCAACATAAAAGGTTCCGGTAGTTGATTAAGATTTTCATTTCACTGTTAAAATGAAAACATTAAAATCCTTAGCATTTTTTAGTTGGACTAAGCTTATTTAAACCCTCACTATAACATATTCAAATTAAATCAATGTTTTTAGATAAAAAAAAATGTTTTATTTATCTGATCTTCCTTTGGGTTTTTAAAAAAATATCTTACATTGCCAACACTGTATACACCGCTCCTCACAAAATCACATATATATCTGTAAATGTTTAGTACTTACAGGGAAAAACCGAGTTTAAAAAAAGCTACCTATATAAGTATAGGAAATGTATTATGGGGGACATTTTTATTTCACCAAAATATGGAAATTTAGATTTAATTTTTAAAAACTTTTTGTAATGTATGGGATCAATATATAACCAAGCTTCCTTGCTGTTATAGATCATGATAAATATTAGACTATGGAAAAATCAAAAAAAATCTTTATCATGAAAAAAAATGAATGCATTTTGTGTTTTTTTCTTTCTTTTTATTGCTTTAAAGACGAGTTATCTTGATCATCCGTATAATTCATCACGTTGATTAATGGTATCACAGACCAATGAGTGCATGCGTCAACATTTACAGGGGGGATAACTCTTATAAACTGTACTCAAACATCATATTCTAGAATGTTTCTTATCCCATTAAAATATGTATTGAAAAATGTACTTTCAAAGAAACGCCATCCATTCACAATTTTTTGGGAATAACATGTTGTCTTTTGTTATTATATGCAAATGATTTTAGGAAATTTTGGATCTTTACTTCGCACAGTAAATCCCACATCTTTATACTGCATTTATCTGATAATAAGCCCTATACCTCGTAATACACAAATACATAAATTCATAACATTGCAGACCACTAGCCTAATACCTCATGCCCAGGATGAGAATGAGCTTATATCAGGATAAATATAGTATACTCCTAATCAATGTAACAAGTTGTATTACAGTGTTGTCATGCACACATCGTTTGTTCATTGCTAAATAGATGGAGTTTTTATATATATATAATTAATAAATATAACATTTATTATTTTATAACAATGTTGGCCCAGATAGAATCACATAAGGATCTTATTGTGGGAGAAAACTAGAGTACCTGGAGAGAACCTACGTAGTCATACAGTCGACCCAGGACATCCATTTGACCCTCCAATTTTAGCAATTCCAGAGGTCAAATCACTTTTTCTCCAAAATGTGAAGGGTCAAAACATGTCAACAGACATCTCCCTTCAATCCAAAGAGTCAGATTTGATTTTTGGGAGTCAAAAATATGCTCTAAAGGGTCTACTGGATGGCCTGTCGACCCAATACCTTTTCATGTCCAATGACAGAATCAAGGTGAAAGACGGCATTGCATTACAACTCGCCCACTGACCATCCGTTGCTTAAAATAAGGTCGGTCTTATTTCATATTTACTGTGTATTCCCACAAATTTTCCTTGTCGAAACTGGCCACAGGAAAAATATTTTGATACTAACAGTACAGCGCTATTAAGTCACTTGATTTAGGGGTCAATGCTCTTAAATTCTACAGAACCAGATATTTTTGAATGTGTACAGAATACCCCTTTAATGTAGGAGTAAGGGCTGATGTTTTTTCTATAAACACTAACCAGATGCAGATGCCTGTGCATATATTGAATATTAATTCAAATTGAAAAATAAATTTAATTATACTTTTGATATATTTGTCTATTAAATACATGGGTGGTTTGGTGAAACAGCAGCAATACAATTGTCTTTCAATTTCACCTGGGCGGATGGGATTTGATTCCCTGATCGGACGGAAAGGGTATGGGGGCGCGCCTGCGCCTGCGTCTGCCCAACCACATGGGTTTTGCTGAGTTCTCTGGTTTCCTCCGAAAGTAAGACCCTATGCGTACTTTAATCCAGGCCAACAAGTGTGATTATATATATATGTTGATAAAGATTGTTTCACAACTGTTGCAAAAAATACAACTGTTGTAAAATAAACAAAGTATATATTTATATCTAGTCATTTTAACTACACGTAGATAATCAGTTCATTCGTGATATCATGCGAGTTTGTATGTAAATTTATCTAGTCTTATTAACTTTCAGGGTAATACACTGTGGTTAATATTTTAAGCTGTGTAAATACTATATACACTATGAATTATAGCTTGGATATACCTTTGTTTCAGACGGTTGTTTCATATTAACAACAGGATGTAAGGTTCCTTACACAATAAAGGAATTAAAGTAACCAGTTTGGTTTAGAAAGGAATATTGATAATTTTGTAGCAGCCAATCCTAGGGAGTATGGACGAGATTCTGGGGGGGGCTCTTGGATATGCAATCCAGGCACCATATAGCCCAAATATACATGTTAGGTCCTACCCACGTTAACCGGGGAGGGCAGGTTAGGGGGGGGGGTATTCCAAAATATGGAAACCCCAGGGTTGATTTATTCACGGGTACCGGAGGGATCCACTTCACTAGCGATACCGCTAGTGGGTGTTGTCCACCTTGGGGACCCAGGGGACAGGTAGATTTGGAAAAATTGGGGGCAGGGGCTTGGATTGCACCCACTCTGTATGCACGGAGGGGATATATGCCATCTCTGATACCAGGGAGGCACTGGCGGGCCATTAAGTGTTTATCACAGACGGTCAGGAGATATTGGAAAGAAAGTGAGAACCCTCTCAGGATCTAGTCATAATAGGGTTGAAGCTGTGGCCATATTGTTCCATCATAGGGGAAATATTGTGTAAAATAGAGATTAAAGTTTATATGAACAAAATGGTATGTGAACTTTGAATATGTCCCTTTGTATAATTGTTTTAAACAAAGTTAACATTTTTTAAATTCACTTTGCACCTGCATCTTACATACAATAATGTACCTTCTTATTCATAAATTAGAATCAATGCAAATCTATTTTTAAGATTTCCACAAATAATTTTAAACCCTTATTTCAATAAATTAGCCAGTCGATCCTAAATTGTATCATGATTTTTTTTATAACATTCGGACATTAAACAGATATTTAGATTATGTCATCTGATCTATCAAACATTGGGGTGATGTGAAAAATAACAAAAAAAAATCAAATATTCCCTGATAAAAGTTAAAAATCAAAATACGAACCTCTGAATATATACCTATACGGTATATGTAGATGTTTGTAGCTCATTTATTCGAGCAAAGCAGGAATTCGAGCGGCTTTATTG
Source organism: Pecten maximus (assembly GCF_902652985.1). NCBI lineage: Eukaryota > Metazoa > Mollusca > Bivalvia > Pectinida > Pectinidae > Pecten > Pecten maximus. The sequence continues at coordinate 16,744,915 of NC_047027.1, forward strand.
TCTGGCTCCGTGTACATGTATTCTGGACGTAAAATTAAGTCCTTGAAGTCCTTATCAAGTGTCTTGTGGTAAAATAGCTGTCAATATTTTTTCCCCCATCACATGACATCACATATCAACACGAACTTTTAATCATATCATATTGTCCATCTAGTTTTAATATTCGCCGATATTATCAGTTGTACTTAAATGAAAATCACATAATCAGTAAACAAGTAAGTCGAATTGCATCCACCCACGACAGTTTCATGATTTCACGAAACATGAACATAACAGGGAAAATATTACAGTATTCGGGTATCTTCGTTAGGCCTACCTGACGATTGACACCTGCTTCTAGAAGTGGGCGTCACATAAGTCTCAAAACCATTATATCTTAATTATCTTGTACACACATTAAAAGTGAAACAAATTAAGGGTCTGAGTTGTATTAGATATAGGTATCTTACCTGACAAACTTGAGCGGATGTGGCTAAGCTGTCATAGTCACAGGTAAATTGCAAACAGGTGTGCGTCACCACCAACTAATTACTGGAGAGTTCCAGTAGCGGACGACAACTCAAAAGTAAGTTAGTGTGCGCTGTACGAGTTGTCTCCCGTATCATGGTGAGAAGCACATCTGTATGCTAACTGTTCCATGCCACCTTTCCCCGTCTCCTGTCCACCCACCCCATAACCGAGTTATCGAAACAAAAAAATCAAATTTTCAAGAACGAACATTTTCAATTTCATTTTTCAAAGATATTTAAAGGAACTTCTTAAATCTGAAACATGAGCAAGAATACTTTATTCGAATGAGAGATTTTTTTTTATGAAAAACTCAGAATACATGTACTTTAAATTTCAATCATATGGATCCCTGTAACCTGGATCTATAAGCTTTCTTCTTCGCGTTCATACCGGTTTGGTGGCTGTGATAATGGTGAGGCGGATATATAGTGTCACTAGGATATGCAAGACTTTCACTCTGATCGAACGGACTACGTACGTATACGGATGATTTAAATACCTTATTTTTTAGTCCGAGGGAGTAACCTTATGATGTCATTGAATCATATAAAAATCTACCGGGGTACGCTAGAACTAGGATGTCTCCATGAATAATATAAGTTCATATAGGATCATTTAGCATTAAAATATCCACTGTTCATTGTAATATTACTGATCAGTTATTGTATACGCAGGGGCGCACATATATGTCCGTCCCTGGTGTATAACTTGATTTTAAAATACAACAGTTAAGATTCCCTAGTGGATTTTAAGACACTATATATACATACCGATCGACATAAGACGTCAGCTCTGTCCAAACAATATTATCTGACTACGATGATTCTTTATGTACCGAGGTCCTGCCTGTGTGTACACATACACTCATAAATTGTATAGTGCATTATAAATGCCTGAACTACAGCTGTACGTACAGCTATCAATTGTTTAAACCTGCACCGGATGTTCTGGATACACCAGTTCGTATAAATGTGTATATATATGTATTAAATTTAGTCGTTATAAATGAATGAATACCATTAATAGCTCCATGATGATATCTGTTTTATGTATGACATTTTAGTCTCCAATAAAAGACCGGGGACTCTTATTAAACTAATTGTTGTTTAGATGATTTAATTTATGTTGCATTCCATAACAAGAGGCACAGAGGGCCTAAATTCGCTATTATGTATTATGGCAAGATTACAACATGTAGTTCCAATTTTCATGTTGACCGTACGCGTAATAGTCCATGTATGGTTTATCACGATGAAGAGTTTGGCATAAATGCATTGCCCGAGTCTATTAGCAGTATTGATATGTCAAAATTATTTTAACATTTTCGAATAAAAGTTTTAAACATGTTATACTGCTATATATGTAACCCAGGTGTTATATACATATTCATATATATATATATATATAGCATAGTATACGTATTGTACGTTGTATACCTGTCCATGTATACATAAGTATGCATTGTGTATGTGTGCGTCAAGTCCCTGTGTACGGGACATGTTGTTTATATGATCCTGTCAAAGTACCTGTCCTGTGGAATGTAAGGTATGTGTACAAAGTAGCCGGACCAGTCCGACGTGACATGGACATCAGCATGAACGCAACTCAGCAATTAACACCTGCACTTGCTTTGCACGCTCGTTGCGTTCCCACACCTGTCTACGTAACTTCCCTTCTGGCTTTCTATCTCTCTCCCTATATCTATCATTCCATTGCTGGACGTCGGCGCAAGCGGTCCAGCAGCGCAAAGCACTCGCATCGGTCATCGAGAGATGACCGAGCTGAATTTGTCACCATAGAAGCCTGGTAAGTTGACATAGTAGTAATGGTGAATGGTGTGTGGAACTCGCGTTCGAGACTGGGTGAGTGTGTTCGATTTGGAAGACTTTGTGAGTAAATGTTTGTCTCGTCTTTGTAGGTTTCAGGACCTGATTAAATCATCAACCGAACAACCTCTGTGTCTCCGGTTAAGGGGGACGTTTCCTATAGGGAATGGCGTTTTGAGGTTCAGTGCCTCACAGACGACCCAGAAATTACGGAAAGTCTTTTGTCCCGGGCGATTCGCAGATCATTACGCGGCACAGCACGTCGGCGGCTGATGTCGTTGGGAAATAGCCCAGACCTCAACTAGTACTCTCCAAGCTAGACAACTTCTTCGGTGGTGTTAGACTGTTAGTACTAATGGCATGATTATGCAGGAGTTTTTCAATTCTTTTCAAAAGCCTGATGAGTCTGTAACACATTTTGGTTGTCGCCTTGAGTCCATGTTGCACGTTGCAGTAGAACATGGATATTTGGATCCATTCTCAAAAAGTGAGCTTCTGCGTCACAAATTTTGGACCTCTTTGTCATCTGACAGGTTAAAAAGTCAGACAAGGCACAAATATGATACCATCAAAGATTTTGACCTACTCCTTAGAGAGATTAGGATGGTTGATAAAGAGATCAACTTACAGAACACTGTCTCTAAGGACAGTGCATCTTCTTCAACCTCTAAAGCCCCAGTCACACATGGGCGCGACCTTTGGCGAATGTTTTACGAACTACAGTTCGCAGTCGATCGCGAAGTTGTCTCGGAATGTCGTATTTTTGTCTTAAAACATTCTCCAAGGTTCGCTCAATGATCGCCATGCTTTGCGAATGTTTTTGACTGCCAAAAAAAATCGTTAAATAAATTTTGTCGTAAAGTGTTCTCTAACGATTTTCCACTCTGTCGTATGTAATTGAAAAAGAGTTGTAACGTGTCTTAGCGATTCGCAAAGTATTCTCTTTGGCGATCATTTACAACAGATTTACGAATTGTTAACGAACCAAGTACGAACGACTTGCAAACTGTTAGCGACAATATACGACATGTTTGAGACATATGTCGATACAGACTTGGACATTTACAAACACATATGACCTTTTGGCGAATAATAACGATTACATTAGCGACCGTTTGGGACTCCTTTGCGTTATAATTACGACTGTCAACGACTTTTGCGAGGAGGGTATAAATAGGGTTAGCCTATGTGTAGGGTGCATCCAGTTTCTTTATTGTTCTTGAACAAGACAGACCCAAAATATGGTCAGGACAAAAACGACAAAGGAAAAAAGAAGCCACCAACCAGGAGGTCTCCGAGGAAAACCAAGGTGGTCACTCCTAATCAGTCAGAAGACGAGACTTTGGACCTACTAGTATCTGAAACGGAGGGAACAGCTATGGTTGGAAAAAATAGGAACATATCCTGGTCAGCTAAGAGAAGCTGTTGCAACTCTCTGAGTCTCCTTGGAGCCAGTAATATATTGTCCTTTGCTTCAGAATAAAGCTGACTGAATGTTAATTGCAAAACTACATCTGTATTAATACCAAAATCTCATGACATTCGTAATCATTCGCAATCAATCTCATCATAATCGCTAATTGTTGTAATTAATTGTAAACATGTCGCAATCTGTCTCAAACGATTGTAAGTGATCTTACACGCTGTCGCGTTTAGTTGTAAATGTGTCGTAGAAAAGTCGCGCCCGTGTCGCTAATAGGGTCGCTTACAATCGCTATCTGTCGCAAAAGATCGCCATGTTCGCAAAATATTCCTGGTGTAAAATTGTTTTTTCGTAAGAAGTTCGTCTATTTGTCGTCAAAGTGTTGCTAATAATTCTCAAAGAGGTTGCAAACGATATTTTAATTTAAAAGTTCGCAAGAGTTCGCTGTCAAAATTGATCGCAAATGAGTCGCCTTGATTCGCCGTTATGTGTGACTTGGGCTTAAGGGAGTTAAGACCCGACAGCATGCAGTGCAAAGTGAGTCGGTGACCAGTACTGAATGTAAGTCATTAGAGGAAAGGTTTCATGCTCTTGAAAAAGACATGAATACCAAAATGGAGTTGTTGTTGGAAAAGTTGGATACTTTAGGTAATAAGGGTTCTGGTAGCGATAGGAGAGGGAACAGGAATAAGGGTTACTACGGTAACAAGAATAAAGGTCAACGTCAGGGTCAAAATCAAAATCAAGGCAAAAGTCAAGGTCAGGATAAGAAAAACACAAAAGAGTAGAGGTCCCTAATTGATGGCCGAGTGGTGACCTGTGGTGCTAGAGCTGACGGCCAGGATGATTTGATAGATAGGTTAGTTGGTGTTTCTAACGAGGGTACCATCTATCTTGATAAGCAAAGGTTTAGGGCACTTACCGATAGTGGGTCCATGGTTACGACTATTTCTCAGAAAGGTTTCGAGTCATTAAAACCACGTCCAGTGCTTTATAGCTTGGAGTCATTGGGACTTGAGGTTTCTGTAGCTGATGGATCTAGGTTGAAATATTTAGGCTACATTGAGTGTAATTTTACTTTACCTTTTTGTAACAATCTAGATATGCCCATCCCTGTACTTGTGGTTCCAAATACTACTTACAATGAGAGTTGTCCAATTATAGTAGGAACCAATATTATTAGGCAGTGTAGAGACCTGGTTAATGAAAAAGTTTGTTGTGATGTGATTCCTGCTGAATGGCAGATAGCTATGGACACTATTCACTGTGACCAATTTTTGGTTAAGTCCATGAACAAGAAACCTATTAAGGTACAGCCGTTTGAGTCGGTTGTTGTTGACGGTTTGGTGAGGGGATTTGATCCCAGGATAAACGAGGTAGTTACAGAGAACTTGGCTCAGGACAGTAGTTATACTGTATGTCCCAGGGTTGTAAACATGAACCAGATCTCAAGTGTTGTGAGACTTCATGTAAAGATATGTAACATTACTGCCAAGGCAATATCAATAAGACCAACATCTGAGTTATGTCAAGTACAGGGGGTACAGATAGTCGATAATCTAGCATCAGATGTAAAGAGTATGGTCCCTCAGTCACAACCAGAGGACCTTGGTGTTGTTATAGACAAGGATAATTTGACTAGGGAACAGTTAGCTGAGGTCGGTCAAACACTCAGTAACTGGAGTCATATATTTTCCAAAACCCCAAGTGATTTAGGTAGTACTAATTTGATCAAACATAAGGTCGAATTATTAGATGAAAAACCTTTCAAGCAACCATACAGGCGAGTTCCACCTGCTATGTTTGAGGAAGTACGTCAACATGTTAAGGACATGTTGGACATAGGCGTCATTCGCGAGTCAAAGAGTCCTTTCTCGTCAAACATAGTCCTGGTAAGAAAAAAAGATGGTTCGCTTAGGTTTTGCATCGATTACCGGATGTTAAACTCTCGAACCAAAAAGGACGCATACATGCTCCCTCGGTTCGATGACGTCATTGATACCCTTAGTGGTTCAAAGTATTTCTCAAAGCTGAACATGAGGTCGGGATACTGGTAGGTAGAGATCGAGGAGGGGGACAAATATAAAACAGCCTTCTCGGTGGGTAATCTCGGTTTCTATGAATGTAATAGAATGGGATTTGGGCTCACCAATGCTCCTGCTACATTCCAAAGGTTTTTTACGAACATTATACCCGCTCGAGCGGCTCTCATTAAAGTTTCTTACTCTCAAATTAGTGGCTTTAGTAGCTTTGACATCAGCGTCCAGAGCACAAGCACTACATTACCTTGATATTGATTTCATGAAAGTGTCTGGTAATAAAATTTCTTTTGACATTGCTGAATTGGAAAAGACATCCAAATTAGGGAAGCCTGCCAGACGTTTGGAGTTTACCAGTTACCAAGTTGAAAAAAGACTATGTGTTGTCAGAGTTTTAAAGAATTATCTTAAAAGAACAGTTGATCGAAAATCCAGCAGGTTATTTGTATCATTCAAAACTCTAGAAGCTGTGAGTAGCCGCCTTGGACCAATCTGCAGTATATAATATATCGCTGAGTTTGATGCCTGACAAAAAAGCGGCCGATGTAGAAGCACTTCGGTAAGAGTGAGCCTTAAAATGTGAAGTGTCAATCCCAGAGAAGAGTAGAACTTCCTTCAGCCACCTGGCAATAGTAGATGTACCTTCAATAAATATTACAACAGGGATGTGGACTGTTCTAATGCCTTTGCTAACTCTGTTTTAGGCCGTCGACATTAATGACATGAATGAGACATTGGTGTATCAAGATAGACTTTGGTGGTTTTGGGTTAACCAAGTTGTCACCGAATGGCTCAGATGTCGGTGTTTAATTTCCACAGAAGTGATTTTCAGTTTATTAAATTGTTGAAATTTATATAACATTGTTGTTTTATTTTGTTGATAGTGCTTTAAACTTGCTATGTGATACCCTCGTAAGCCGAGGGCTTAGTGTAAAAGAATGGCCCCCTCCTCAAAGTATCCCATAGGATATGATGGAGGAGGGGCATTCTTTAAACTAAATAGCCCGAGGCTAAGAGGGTATCTACCCACCCATATTGTCAATGGCTAGATGCATTGCATACTGTTTGCACTTCCCACCCTCATGGGTATTTTATCAACAAAATATGCTTTCTGTAAAAGATGGCGATTTGTGCACGTGCACGCGTTAAATACTACGCATTACTATGAATATTCATGAGGTAAAAACCTCTTTGAATGGATATCGTCTCTCACTGGTCAGCGAGAATATGCTATGTGATATCCTCTTAGCCTCGATCTATTTAGTTTAAAGAATGCCCCTCCTCCATCATATCCTATGGGATACTTGGAGGAGGGGGCCATTTTATACCACAAGTTTTGGCGATTAACAAAGTCAAAGGCTTTCTTGTAGTCGATAAAACAACAATATAGTCTGCGACGGTTTCTTAAAGTTCTATTAATCAAAGATTGTAAAACAAGAATAGCATCCACTGTCGAAAGGTCTTTTCTAAAACCAAACTGAGCATCTGTAATCATGGATTAAGCTTTATCAATTTTAATTAATCTCTCATTAAGAATAGATGTGAAAATTTTCCCAAGACAACTTACCAGTGTAATTCCCCTATACTTATCCGTTATATTTACATCTCCTTTTTTATATAATGGTATAATGGTTCCAATATTCCAATTATCCGGAAAGAAACCAGAGCTAAAAACCCCGTTAAATAGCTCTTTTAAACAAGGAGCCAAAGTATCTTTGCATGCTATAAATAATTAATTATTGCGTTTTAAATTACTTATTACATGTAAAACCTCTCTCTCGCTGATATCTTCATCTAATTCTTCGTAAGGGTTTATAATATCACCTGAATTATCGTATTGTTCCATGAATCTGTTAACATTTTCGTTTGAATAAGAGTCAATAGACGCCAACTTTTTGAAATGTTAAAAAAAATCTTCATTTTCCAAATTATTATCCTTGACTTTGTCTTATTAAAACATCTGTAGAATCTTTTAGGATTATGCTTTCTCATGTAGTTCATTAAGTTTCCTTCATGGGGCTTACTTTTTATAGCTTTCAAGCTTTTTATACATCTTTTTCTTATTCAATCAAGCATCTATGATTTGCCCTAGACTTATCTTTATTAAAAACTGAGAGAGCGGCTTTATATTCTTTGTATTTATTTTTACATGTTTGTGTAAACCAAGGCTCGTCTTCAGATTTATTAGCTTGATATGTTTTACGTAATGGAATCTGATAACAATGTGGTTCAACAATGTTTCTTAGCATATCAGAAAATTTTATGACACTATCATTTATGTTATCCGTAGACAGGCTACCTGGACTCAGCAGAGAATGAACTCGCCTGCATACCATTATCATTACGCTGCTTAATGATTGGACCATCATAAAGCTTTCCATTGACTCTAAGTTTGTCCCTTACCAACCGCATATTTTCCCCTTTACTCTTCAAATCTCCCACAGTCGGGCCAAGTTCCTTACGGCGTTGCTGAATTTTTCTGTTGGAAACTGCTCGTTGATGTAAAACGAGGCCCCTTTCAACCTACGTGCGTTCCGCAAAACTAATTCACGATCTCTGTTGAAGATGAAACGAGCTACAATAGGACGTCCCTTCCCTGCCTCAGATTTTCCAAAACGATGGACATTTCCAAATTCCATAAAATAGTCAATGCAAAGCTGCTCATGAATGAAATCCCGAAGGAGTGACTCCGTATTTTCCTCTTTGTTTTCGACAAGACCGTTAAAAACTAGATTGCACTTCATTGACCTCCACCCGAGGTCAGTAAGGCCTTCTTTCAGCTCCCGGTTCTCTTTGGCAGCGTCGTCTATTTTCCCAGATAATTTTACGATGGTAGCCTTACATTCACTTATGCGCTCGGTTTGCATTCCTTGGTCTTTTAAAACATTACTTACAGCACTTTGGATCTCTCTGTGTTTCTTCTCAAAATCATCAATTTTCCCGGAAAAAAAGTTCAGATTGCTCGAGTTCACTTGCCTTTTTTTCACCTGCTGCCATTCTCAGTTCCATTCTGTCAATCTTATTTTCGATCATCTCCAGCCTGTCTAGTTTTTTCATAATAATTTCAAAGTTTTTATACATATCACTTTGGAAATGTTCTTGACTAGGATGATTGCCTGGAATTGGAGTTGACGTTATCATATCTTGTCCATATAATGTTCCATTGGCTTCCCCTATAGCCACACTCACGGGTACATTTCCAGATGTATCGGTGCTAGTATCAGTGACAGACTCAGTTTTCCTTTTCTTGCCCTTATGTCGTTTCCCCATGGTAAGTATATATGTAGGTATACAACACTATTGTCACGTAACACACACATGTAGCGCATTCAACTATGTTTATTCAATAGAGCGTGACGAATCGCCGACGATAGGGACCTTCAACAGGTGTACAGGTAAGCACGTGAGTTTGCAAGTCAATATCTAAAAATAGCACCGTGTATATAGCTATATAGGACAATAATAAAATGTCTCTAAAATGCACAATTCCAGAAAGTCACTATCACATGGATAACACCATAGTAATCTCCGCTAAGAATCACAAAAAAATCATTTAGATAGGAAAAAGCCGCATTAGAAATGAGCAAAAACGGCCCTCATACCTCTGAAGCTTGCGTATGACAACATATCTGGGTGTCATCTTGTCAGTATAAGAGATCTCTATGATGGACGAACTTGGCTATGATGGAGCGGTTTACGGTGTCTTCTCACTTAGCCAACATTCTGAATTTTGAGGTATACAGGTAAGGTATTTTGTTGGCCAAGTGAGACTAGGTGTGAAAGGTAGAACAATAGATGATTACAGGTAAGGCTATAGACTGCTTCATAAAACGTCTAACATTTATGAGAATGTCATCATGATATATTAAGAGAAACAATTCAAGATATTCAGTAATACATGTATTTTTATTTCACATTATTTCACATTAAACACATTTTCAGTAATAACACATAATTAACTAGATTTTGAACATAGCCACTATTTCTAATAGAAGGATCTAAAGTGTTCCATAAGTTCATAGAAGAGGGGAAGAGACTGTTTTGATAGGAGCTAGTTCTAGAAGCAGGTATATTAAAGTATCTTTCATTTCTAAAATTGTAGTTAGTATTAGTATTAATATATGGTTGAATAATGTCATGGAGGTAGCTGGGAGTGTAGTGATTAATAATTTTGAATAAAAATAATATTTTTTGACGTTTTCTCCTTGTTTTTAATGTTTCAAATTGAGTTTCATAATAGAGTTTATAATGAGAAGTGCCCCTTCTAAGACCAGTGATTATTCTCATGGCTTCAACCTGGACCGATTCAAGTAGGTCAGATTCAGCTTCCGTGCAATTATCCCAGACTAAGAATATTCAAGAATAGGTCGAGCATATGATAAATATAGAGTTTTTAATGTATTTCTATTTACTTTATATTTCAGAAGTTTAAGAAGTTTCAATCTTGAAGAGGCTTTGTTATAAATATTGTTAATATGTTCAGCCCAGGTACCTCTCATGTTAAATGTTAATCCTAGATGTTTGTGCTGATCACGCTGTGCAATTAGATGATTATCAAAGAGTAGAGGAGGATGATTATTAGTGTGTTTTCTGGTTATAGTTAGTGCAGTGGTTTTATTTGGATTAAAAAGAACTTGCCATTTATGAGCCCAGTTAGAAATAGTAGAAATATCTTGATTAATTTGGATGGCAGGTGTATCAAGGTCATTTTGATTATTTACAATTACAAATAATGATGTATATGTATCATCAGCAAAAAGTTTTATATTAGAATTAATATTATTTGTGATATCATTAATGAATAGAAGAAATAAGAACGGGCCTAGTAAGGAACCTTGGGGTACACCTGCCGTAGTGACTTTGGAATTGAATTTGTAACCTTCAAAGATAACACTTTTTTTGTCATGATGATAAGTATGATTCAAACCATTTAAATAATTTGCCCTTAATTCCATACAATTTGTGTTTATATAACAATCCAAGATGCCATACCCGATCAAATGCCTTACTTATATCACAGAAAACAAAACGCAAATCTTTGCCAATATCGAGATTATGAGAAATTGTGTTATATATAGCAGCAAGTTGATTGACAGTAGAATCATTTGGCTGGAATCCTGACTGATGTTTACTCAGAAAGTTATGATCTTTTATTAAGGGCCTGTTTCCAAAATGGCCCCTTCTCTGATTCAAATTTCCTGTTGGTGGTGCATTGCCCATGCCGTTGTGGTCACAAATCTATAAAGTATAAAGATTTAGGTCACTTGGTTTGTTTTTTATGGCTCCTCAAAGTTGTACCCTTTCAGAAGCTGTCTAAGTGTTGATAAAATGTGCATGTTATGTAAAATATTAATGAAAATCTAATCAAATGATGGTCACCGTAAAGAATACATTCATGGCATGATTGTGACAAAAAATCATGTTTCCATCGCACCATTTGGCTGTTTTATGGAAGAAACAATCTCAAAAATGCCATTTTCGACACAATAACTGTGGGTTTTTTTTTAGAGAATACACCCTTTAATGGGCGTTGGATACAAACCAATTTTTATCCTATTAAACAGTACGTAATATGCTATTGATGAGAGGAAAAATCATCAACATGTAAGTGGGGGAACATTTTCAAATCTTGGGTTGAATTAGCCTATGGTTGAATTGCCAATTTTCGACTTTCTTTAGATAATTAACAAAAATACGAGAGTATTTGCTCGGTATGTTGAGAATATGTACACAGATATGAAAAAAGTGAGAGAAACACTTTTTCATAAAACAAATCCAAGATGGCTACTTCACAAGTCCCCGTGGTTGAAGACATTGACTGACAAATAGACAGAACAACAAATAAAACGTGTTCCTTATGATTTTGGTTGGTTTTCGCATTTACGGGAGTGTTCATAGCTACGGGCGATTGTATAATACCTATATTTATAAGTTTGGTTAGTCACATGGTAACGGGGATCTTTCATATCGAGCCCCAAACATACTTTTGACATATGCACTCCGTTGCCGCATGGAAAACTATTTCAAGTTTTGTCGGATTGGGAATTTCTTCACCTGTGGTTGTAATGGTCGAGGGTTTTCCAGCACCCTGTAATACCCAAGGTAGTACACGATACTGGAGATGAGCGCACACATTCCCATCGTTCTCTCTCCAACTGGGCACTGGCAGTAGTAGTCCTTTATTGGGGCCTCATCATCGGGTGAAACGGTGAACCGTATCCAAACGTTATATTTCGTTTGGCTTTTGTGTCGAAAATGTATTTGACATCGGAGAAGGTCTGGGGAGTGCTGGTAAAGCCACACCTCAGTCTCCGTCATCACTTAAATGTTCGGCGATGTAACCAGGAGTCAGATATATCTGATACGTTCCACACGTAATGGTTCTCAAGTAATCGAGATCGAGACGGGGAAACAGTACGGAAGATGCATCCATCTTGACAAACTCGGACCTTGCCCGTCTAGATAGATCCGGATCTGTCTTGACTCTCTGAGGTAAACCATTCGGTGTTGTCTAACGGTCCTTATACATTCAGCCATTAGCCTATCTTTGGCATCTCTCTCTGGAGATCTCTGGTAGATCGGTCCTCTAATACCATTCAGACAGAAAAAGCTGTGACGGGTCGAAGCAAAGCCTCGATGACATTGATAAAGCTGTTAGACACCAATTGCGTTCGGAAGAACGTCCAGTGTTTCGGATGACCATGATAGGATTCCACAATCCACCTCGATTTGGTGATAGTTCCGTCAAGATTTGCTTGGACGTCAGAATGTTGACTTTTTTTTTACCGGGTTTCAGGTATGACGGCATGCTAGTATTGAGGCCAGAGACTTCGAGAACTGGTAGGACATCTCTAAAACCTCGGTCAACGACAACATTGTCATCTGGTTGTAGCCAAGTAACTAGCTTGTCCATGGCTTTTTTTGTAATTGTAGCATCATTTTCGCTGCCAGTGAATGGTCCTACTGTGTCCAGAATGTAGCCATCTGGTAAGGCGATGCTCATGAATTTGAGATAGTTTCTTTTCTTCTGGCCACAGTGGGACATTCTCTGGAGCTTGTGGTTGGAGCTTTTCTGGATATAAATATAGGTGCCATCTAATATAGCAGTGGCTTTATCTCCAAAAAATGCTTCTGAAAAGACAATATTGTGCCCGAGCAACTGTTCTCTTGTCAAGTGATCCGGACCTAGAAATTGTAGGACTATCAATGTGTCTAATGCCTGCACTATGGAGTGGAATGTTTTGGACACACTTGACTTGGAAATTCCAAAAAGAGAAGAACACTGACTCCAGGAAATGTCGGTTTTCAGTTTTACCCAGAACAGTAATAGAGCATCGTGTGTAGTCTTGGTATATATACCAGATGAAAGATATGGGGAACAGTGCGAGTGGATTTCGAGGAACTGATCTTTGGACCAACCTGTCCAGGCCATGCATGCCGAGTCATCAAGAGAAGAAAAGCTTATTGAAAACGCAGACTGGTTATGTGAAAGGACGTGCGACACCTCTAGGAGGTCATTAATGATTTCGGACGATTTTGATGGTAACTGAGATTCCAAGGAACCTCTACCATCAAGGACAACCTCTGTAGACGGATCTAAGTCGGTACCAATAAGATGAATGGAGCAGACGCGGGATGAGGTGGGACACCACAGTTTGTGTGAATAGATCAAGTGATGTCTTGCACGTTTTGGTAAGACTGATGATTTTGTTCCATTTATTGCAAAGGTAACAAGACAGAGACAGCATTTTTGTGTGTGCAGATGATCCATTCAAAAGATCATGAAGGGTCAGCAACGGCAGGATATGGGACGGGGAGTCGTCTTCTTCCTCTATTTCCCGGTTTTGCTCGGGTTCAGGTTCAGGCTGATTTTTGTTCCGAAGATACTTCATGTAGCACTTCTGGCAAATAAGTGCTTGTTCCTTTGCTGACATCAATCCTTGTTGCACCAGCGTATCTAGGAGCCATTTATATTGTGGACTATTTACATTGCGTGCATTTCTGTTCTTATTGCCACTACGTTTCTTGAAGTATAGTTGACAGCCTTCTCCAACACATTTACCCTCCATCTTGAAACAATAACGATAGGTTTATGAAGCGTCGATAAAGTAACAAAATACCAAGCCACTGATGATTGCTGTAAACAGCTAATACTTAGTAGTTTGGTACAATTATGCGAAAATGTGTGATAAATAACGAACAACTAATTACACAAAATAACAAGACAATATAATAAATCACAGTCAATACCTCCAAGAAGCGCAGAACTGATTGATTACTTAGAACAAAATAAAGTATTTCATATGGATAATCTATCTATTCGATGTGGCGTGGTCGGCAGGCACAAAGAAAGTGAGACAAGTCAGGGTTCCAACCCTGACAGAGCCACAACGCTTTGGAGATGGGACAATAAAACAATGAAAGTGAGACAAGAATAGCTAGCGTCGAGTCAATGATTCCGTAAACGTAAACAAAGACAAGAAGATACGAATAAATGTACAAGGCCACACGATCAGAAAACTCAAAGGAGGACAACTTGAGATAGAACAGTATTCATGTATCAGGGTGTCCTCAGTGTAAATCTTTATATCGATACTGTTTATAATAAGCTATATAATAGGGTTTCAGACAAGGTTGTTACTCATTTCCCCTTTTCTTTCAATTTACAACCACATTCAGGCGGCGATATGAGAACGTTCCTCCACATGGAATTAGCTGATTTTTGGTACACATATGAAACAAGTAAAGCTCTATCCGATTTTGTGATGGAAATTTGCATCCAAAACTATATAACGGGAGAAAATTGCAATTTTATGGCATTTTTCTTCATAATTGTGTCTCTGCAAGTGCATTTTCATCCGAGAAAATTTTTGTTTGATGTTTTATGAATAAACACGATGTTTTGGAAATATTTATCAAAAGAAATTTATACTATGTTGCGAATTACAATTTCGAGATAATCTTCTTTTATTTACGACCTTATGTCTTTGATGCTCAAAATGACAACTTTATAAAAATACATTTTCACTGACATTATGACATCTGGGTGTCGGAAAGGTGTAAAATTATTCTTCGGAAAAGAAGAAAACTGTAGTTGAGCTAGATAAGAAATTATACGGGGGTAGGCTCCTATGGAGAATTAACATTACTGGAAACAGGCCCTTAAAAGTATATTTACAAATTATTTTTTCAAATATTTTGGAGATAATAGATGTAATAGCAATAGGACGATAATTATTAAGATCACTAATATCTCCTTTATCTTTGTATAAAGCATTTACATTTGAGGTTTTTAAAATATCAGGAATTTCACCAACTGCCATGATTTTATTGAACAATAAATAGAATGGATCATCTTCGCTAGCCAAGCCATGATTACGTTACACTACACGAACCCTTGGCAGATATAGTCGTGTTCAAACCGTCGCGCCCTGGAATCCCAGGGCATCCAATCAAATCGCGTTTTACACTCGGGCTTGGTTTCGCAGTAAACAAAAATTGCGGCACCCAGTACAGAGCTATAATGTCGACTATGTCATGGCATTTTACCTATATCTCATCGAAATGACACAAGCCTCCATGTGTGTTTGTTAACATCACAGATGAAGTAAATCGGAAACGCTCGTTTTGATTGGTCGAAAATTTCATGCGTGAAGAGTGGTAATTTTGAATCTCCGCTAGAGGGCCAGAACTGACGCCTATATCCGCCAAGGGTTCGTGTAGTGTAACGTAATCAGAAGCCTTGGCTAGCGAAGATGAGAATGGATATGCAAGTGCAGAAGATGCATTTTCAAGTATTTGGGGTATAATACCATCAGGGCCTGGGGGTTTGTTGGTTTTAAGTATGTTTAGTTGATCTTTAACATCTTCTTCAGTTATATTAATTTCAGAGTTCAAAGTGGTGAGTTAGGGGGGATCTGGTAAGTTAGTATCTGTTATATCTGAAGCAATTGAGGTGAAGAAAGTGTTAAAAGCTTCAGCCTTGTCACGTGAATGAATAATTATTGTGTTATTGTATTTTAGGGGTGAAGAATTATTATAAGTATTAGATAATTTACAGATAGATTTGGCAATCCGCCACCATTTCCTAGGAGGAACAGTTTTATCAGCAAGTGGATTCTGAAGTTTATTTAAATATCGTTCCTTTGCATTTCTTATCATTAAAATAGTTTCATTACGAATCATTCGAAATTTAGTCCAATCTTGGTCTCTGTTTTTTTCTTTGGCTTTCTTGTGAATTCTATTTTTTTCTGAGTTGTAACCTAATTTCATTAGTCATCCAAGGTTTATCATCAGGACGAATTATCACAGTTTTTTGAGGAATGTGAGAATTAGTGAGAGAGTATAAGGTGTTGGTAAAGTTATCATACATAACATTAATATTATCAGTGTTAAAAAGTAATTCATCCCAATACGTATTGAGTAAATCAGTTTTCAGACCATCCAATCAGCTTCATGAAATTTGTAGATAGTTTTCTTGTAGGACTGTTTCTTAAGAACTTTAAAGGAAATGCTTGCTAATATCGGACTATGGTCACTACATAGAGGAGATACGACTTCAGTATAATTGAATATATTGACATTGTTAGTGAAAAATATGCCAAGCATAGTAGCTGTAGAATTAGTGATACGGGTAGGTGCATGGATTAAGTTATGTAGTTGATATTTAGCCATAAGTCTAGAGAGGTGATAATTATATTAAGACTAGTGTTTGATAGATTATCAAATATGTTGTCCAGTTTATCCCAGTAATTTACAGCTGTATCAGGAGGCCTATACAGACAGCAAAGAAGGATTTTTTTTGTTTGAGGTATCAATTTCAAGAATGAGAATTTCTATACCTTCAGTTTCAAGATCAGGTCTATGAGTAGCTAGTAAATTGTTTTTAGTATAAATCATGATACCACCACCTTGATTGACTTGCCTATCTGCTCTAAACATGTTAGGATGGGAGTGAATTAATAGTTCAGAATTAGGAATATCAGTATTGAGGTGAGTTTCTGTATATCAGAATCAGACTATTCTGATTCAACAAGATCTATTTTATTTCTTAAAGATCTCATATTTAGATGAATAATGGAAAGGTTATCTGTATGAAGTCTATTAGAACTGGTTCTTGATGGCCCGGGATTAGTTTGAATATCACCAGATAATATTATTAATAGTAAACATAACAGCAAAAACAATGCATTTTTAATTTGCATAGTGATAATACAAAGTTGGCAATATAAGAATATCAAAAGACAAGCACTTCCACGCACACTTTCATACCAAAGACTTTGAAAAATAAAACACATAGGAAAATTCTTTGATACACAAGGTAGCAAAAGAAAAACAAACAAATGTAAAAAGAAAGATGGAAATAGGCTCTGAAAGAAGAGTAGGTATGTAATTGTACATAATATAATCAGTTATGACTTAGTGGATATAGATATATCACTTTTTAAGTAAGAGACAAGACGGAGAGTTAAGGAGTGCTCAAAGGGAGACAATTAATATAGATTTAATTTTCTTGACACTTCTACATTGGGTAGTTTATTAATTACAAAATAAGTGACAAGATAGAATAGAATGTAGAAGAACAGTTATATATGTGACTAAAAGAAGTACATTTGGGTAGATTTAATTAAGAAATTTAGCTTGGGTATGATATAGAACACATGGATATAGGAACTAATCATAAAGATAGATGATTGTATATACATTTGTACATTACAAATTCATATTCACATATTTCATTATATTTTAACGTACACATGCAATATAAATTTAGGAATAGACAATTGCATTAAATGCAAAATCATATTAACACAAGTAATTTATGTATACAAAACGTACATATATACACACAGTCAACAGTAGTATTAACAAATAACACAAGGCATAATAATATTTGTTTACGAGTTGTTGCTTGGTTATTAAAGCATGAGATAACAGATAATTAAATAAATAAATAAATAAGTAAATAAATGAATTAATCAACAAACAGAATAGAATAACATATAAGAAATAATGAAATAAGATAGAATGAATAAATGACCGTAAATAAAAATAGAATAAATAAATAAATAAATAAATAAATAAGCAAATAAGCAAACAATCCAGCAAAATAAAGCAACCTTGAAAAACATTTAACAAACATGTTTACAATGAATACTTACTTAATTAATATCGCAAGATGTTACCTAGTTTCAGAAGAGAGAATATTGATATAAGTATACATGTATGTTAAATCATATAATGATATACACATGTTAAATAATGAAAATAATCGCATGTCAATATTAACCGTAAATATCATACTCCTATAACTTGTTTTTAAATACAGGATTATATATTTTATTGATGAAACTATCTGGTACTTTGAAATATTTACATGGAGTAGCTAGTTACTAAAGCAATGGATAAGATTAACTATTATTTGACCATTAAAATGTCTATAGAGGATCAAAAGGTCTACTAATAGGTCTACTAATAGTCAGAGCTGGGACAGTCACGATGGTGTCAAATTCATTGGATCTGACAATGGGACATAGCTTGGCGCACTGGCATTAAGGCCAGAGGCCAGGCCTTCCTGAAGAGGACCTTGAAGAGTTTTGGACTTCACACAAGAAGACTGGATTGGCTGGGATTTGGTCACATTCGGTTTTAATTTAAGGAACTTTTCAAGATCACATTCATTTGTACCTTGAATAATAGGGTCTTGAAGAGATTTGACCATAATCCTGCCATCATAGGTCCAGCATGCAAGAATTTTGTTGTCATGTAGTAGATCTCTAGTCTTTTTATATAGCAGTGACCTTTGTCGAGTAAGTGCTTCATTGATGAACACTCTGTGTCTCTTGTCTTAAAGGCTACGTGAGAATGAACCTCTAGTGCCTTTGCCTTCATTTCTTCCATCGAAACTCTCATATCGTCAAGTTCATCGATAATTTCATGATCGGTTTTGTCCAATGAGTCAATATCCTTTTTAATTTTCACGACATTCCGCCCAATGGTATCATTTGCTGCCTTTACTTTGTCCATACTATTACTAGTACCTTGCATGTACCTTTCTAGGTTTGGTTTATTTTGTTTAACGTCCTATTAACAGCTAAGGTCATTTAAGGACGGCCTCCCGTGCGTGCGACATGCATGCGTGTGTTGGATGCGTATGTGTGTTTTCAGCACACCCCACCCGGTCACATTATACTGACAACGGGCGAACCAGTCGTCCCACTCCTAATATGCAGAGCGCTAAGCAGGAGCAGCAACTACCATTTTTAAAGACTTTGGTATGTCTCGGCCAGGGGACAGAACCCAAAGCCTTCCTCACAGCGGCGAACGCTCAACTAAAGGCCAAATATGAGGCATTGTCAAGGCAGACATTAGGAAGAAAAAAGTTGTTCAGAAAGAAGAGAAAAGATAAGATCCCAAATTTAGTCGCCTCTTACGAGCATGCAATGGGGGCAGCAGGTACAATTCTTACGCCCTACCTGCAGGGCAGATGTAACTTTCTATAACCAGAATTCTTTTATTTGCCACCACCAGCTCAGATTCAGTTTGTTCTACACGTAAGGTCAAGGAACCAAGTTTTTCATTAATTTCTTCCAAATTTGCAGTATTTTTTTTCTATAGCGGGCAGACGAGAGTTCACCTCAATCATTTTCATCATGCTCTTCGTCATTTGTCATATTGTGTTCTTTATATAGTCTGTCTACATTCCGAAAGAATTTCTGAAGTTGAAATACCTGTAGATCTGTTGTCAGCCATGTTGTCACGTGCAGGGTATGTTCACTGGTACAAGTTTGATGACAAACAGCTTGAAATGTTCCTTTTTCACGAAACTTTTACCACACATATATCCAGACTTAGGATGTATAACATGTTGCCTAATTTTGTTGAGCTATATAACATCTAAATAGCATAAAACCTGTAAGTTTGTTCCTCTCCATAACTTGCGTGTTACCTGTACGGAACACTTCTCACGAACAACAGGATTGTGTTTATCTCTTGATGCTCAGCAATGCTAAGATAAGATAAGATAAGTTTATTTCTGGTTCAGGACTTTTAAAAATAGACTAAAAATAATACACGAGATTGATATAGTACTTCTGTCCGGTCTACTGTACATTGTTTATGATTTAATTGATGCTTTGTAATTAAAGAAAAGTTCTTGGTTTTTCCAGTGATCGTCTAGCTTGTTTTTGAAGGAGTTTACATTTAATGCTGATATAACCTGTTCTGGCAATTCATTCCAGATTGACACTGTTCTGTTTGAAAAGTAGTTTTTTCTTAGCGTATTTGTGGATAGTCTAGGGAATATTTTTTTACTGTTGCGTTCAGCAGCATCCTTCCATAAAATGATACCATTAAAACATTCTTTATCATATATTTCGCTTATTATTTTGTACAGTTCTATCATATCTCCTCTAATTCTTCTGAATGCCAAAGTTGGTAGTTTGAGTTTTTCCAGCCTCTCGCTGTAGGTCAATTCCTTCATTCCCGGGAGACACTTGGTTGCTCTTCTTTGAACCCCTTCTATCTTGTCAATGTGTTTTTGTAAGTGAGGTGCCCACACAGGACTAGCGTAGTCCAGTTGGGATCTTACCAGACATTTATATAATGGGATAAAAGACCTGGTGTCCATAAACTGGAAAGTCCTTCTGATGAGTGCAAACATAGAGTTCGCTTTCTTAACTTTTTCAGATATATGTTCGTCAAACGAAAGCTCGGAGTCGATGATTACTCCTATGTCCTTCTCTTGTTTGGTTTTCTGCGGGTATTTCCCGTTGAGATGGTAGTCCGGTTCCGGTTCATGATGTCCTCTTCCTTTTCCCTTGCCTATTCTCATCTGTTTGCATTTGTCTGGGTGCATCTTAAGTAGCCATGTATCACTCCACTTACACATTGTGTCCAGATCCTTTTGAAGCTCTTGCACTGTCGTGCTCGCTTTTTATTATTTTGAATACTTTGGTGTCGTCTGCAAAAAGGTACATATCCGATTGAACTGTTTCAGGGAGGTCATTTACAAAGATGACAAACATTAATGGTCCTTGCACTGAGCCTTGAGGAATTCCTGATGTGACTTCAGTCCAGTCAGAGTCTGCACCATTCACAGTTACTTCTTGTTGTCTACCTTTTAAGAATTTTGCTATCCAAGAGATTATTTGGTTGGAGAAGTTGTATGAATTTAGTTTATTGAGGAGTCTATTGTGTGGAACTGTATCGAATGCCTTCTGGTAATCCATGTAAATACAATCTACAACCTGTCCTTTATCCAGGGCTTCTGTCCATATACCCAAAACCTCCAAAAGCTGAAGACTTGTTGATCTTCCAGATATAAACCCATATTGTTTATCCGAAAAATATTTGTTGGATCTCATGAATTTGGTTAAATGTTCCCTTATTAATGTCTCCAGAATTTTGCATACCACTGATGTTAAACTGACTGGTCTGTAGTTGCCTGCTTCACTTCTATCGCCTTTCGTCACTATCGCTAAGTCACTTAAGGTCGGGAAAGACCACAGGGTCTAATTTTACATCAGGATTATGTCAAAGTCTTGGAGCCCAACAGTGTTATACGTGTATATGATGAGACTGTATCTCCATTTGCCCACATTTTTCAAATCATATAATGAGGGGAGTGTTGTGACAAGAATTATAGTCTACTTCAGAGTAGTTAATCTAAATTTACCTGTATTTTTTATCTGTGTTTTTCACCTGTTACCTGATTATATCATGATGGTATCTTATACCTATAGGATGTTCATATAAAGAAAAACGTATTCATTTAAATATATATTGATAATGAATTGATTATCTTAAATCAAGGATTATTTTATAATCATTTTATCATTACTTATATTAACAATAAAATTCCACAAATTTACAATGATCATATGTAACAATGTCAAGTATATTAATTACTGAATAATTGTGTTGCCAAACAGTTACCAATTTACAGGAAACAAATGTTATGTTAATAACACTGTAATTACTACTAATAGGATGAGAGTGACCATTTGGTGACCACTTTTCAGTAGATTAGAATTCTGATGATCACAATTCAATTCAATTCAATTTATTTATTACCTTAAACTTGCGGTTTATCAGTACAAATACAGTGCATTAAATATATACAGTGAAAACATACATATGTAACCTGGGTATATATTATATATTCAGGTCATGGGGTCACCAGTAGATGTAGTAATACATGTATCGTGAGCATGTGAGCGTGCGATTGGCTAAACCACCCCATTCTTCTTTTCCCGCCACCTGTCAAACATTTACCTGTACAGGTATCACTCTTGCGATACCTGCCCAGGTGAACAGACATGTAATCGTAAACACTCTCAGGATCCCTGGTAAGTCGCTCTTATTTTCCTCTAACATATTTTATCTATCTATGATCAATTGTAAGATAATGTGTGTGAGAGGAATGTTAGTAAGAGTGTAATCGTATTTTATTATATCTAACCGGACAATAAAGAATATTTAACAACTGAATAATCGTCAGTGTGGTATTGGTTACACATAAATACATGTACAAATTAATAAAGTTCGGACACACACACACACAGACGACAAATACACGACCGCAGCGCTAGTGTAGAGAGTGATTTCATTTTTTTTCAATTATTATTATTGCTATTAAATTTCTAGAAACAATTGTCTTTTGTTGCCGAAAATGATAAATTTCCCTAGATTTGAAAGATCTTTAATATTTCTTGTTTCTAAAAGTTGTACAAATTTCTGCATACTAGGTTTTCTTTAGTACGGTTTGATGAAACGTTTTCTGATATCTGCGTAAAAGCTACATTTTATTATGAAATGGTACTCGTCTTCAATATCGCCACAGTAGCAACAATTACAAATTCTATTGGGTCTATCTATCTGATTAAAAACGTCCAATTTCAATATTCAACTGATGAGAACTTTTGCGATTTCTTTAATGTATTGTGAACAAATAGGTTTTGTCAAATACAGCTTTAGACAATAATTTCCACTAATAAATTTGTTAATTGAACATTTTGATGATAAATTTACATAGTTAAAACACTCTTGTTGAAAAATATCTGTCTATTTTCAATTATGAATAACTTTTCGCTCTCAATTTTAATATGTCTGCCTGCCAAAAATATCATAAACCTTTTCTAAACCATTCGTTTTTTATACTATTTGTCCACTCACTACCCTTTTCAATATTTAATATTCTACCTTCCACACCTTCCATAATTAATATGAACCACAAATTTTGCCTATCTAAAACATCAAAGGCTTTCTTGTAATCTAGACAGCAACAGTATAATTTCTTTGAACTATACTATATCAACACGTTTCTTTGAACTTTAAAAAGTGGGCAAATGAAGACCACCCCGATTATAGTGTAGCTATAGGTTTCTCAACACTTTCAAAGATAGATATGTCAAAGAAAATAAGTCCCTTGGGGTGGGGAAAGACCCCAGTACCTACATTTGTAACAGGTTTGTATTTATCTCAGCAATGCTATATATGGTTATGAGGTGGTGATCTCAAGGTTTTACCTCAATATCCGTCGTTCAGGATTATTAGCAATTGAAAGGACTTACAAAAACAAGAAAGGCTGTAGCGATATTTACGACATTTTTATTTCTAGACTCAAGTTTAATACAAAGTACATTGAAAAGTGGTCCAATATATTTGAAACTAGTGAAATTGAACTAAACAAAATTCAAATAATAGTGTTTAAAACAATTTATGATGTCTCGTAGAGATGGCTCCAGTACAGGCTTACACATACAATATTGGCAACAAATGACTACCTTACTAAGATAGATATATATGTTGAGGCTTTTTCATAATCTTTTTGATCAATAAACAAAAAAGATTTGTTTCATGTATTTTGTCATCATCACTTCTGTCACATTATTTTATTCTGATTATACTGCATGCTATGAAAGTTTTGTTTCATGTATTATTCCCCTATTACCTATAGATAAGCAACACACTTTGTATTCAAGTTATATATACACAGTTTGTGTATGTAAGTGTGTGTGTATATATATATATAGTAACACAAATGACGAAGGAAGACTCGTGCCCTGACCGGGCCTCGAACTCACGATCTACGGCACCCAATCGCCTTGCCAGAAATACCCACAGCTTATACATATATATATAGGGACTAACCTCTATTTCCCCCATTGGGCCCCGTCCCTTTGGCTCTAGGGGGGTCAGAGTCTTTTTTCCTTCCCCAAGGATGTTCCTGACCAAACCTTTAGTTGGAATTCATTGAAAACTGCATGACAAGTAGCGATATAAAGGATTAACCTCTATTTCCCCTGTTAGGGACTAGTTCTTACCATGGGTGTACGAGATTATCATAAATGATGAAAAGGTAAAAATAATATCGAACCAAATAGAGATACTGTATTTGACCTGTTACGAAAATGTTACAAAATTGTTGAAGTACTGTAACCAGAAGACAATGTCTAAAATTTGCATCAATGATATGTACCTGGTAGTATAAAAATCACTCTCATACAATGCAATTCCTGATATCTAACTCTCACACTTGCACTTTCCATTGAGCTCAATATGGATCACACATACAACATCCAGACAACAATAGCAAAGATGAAAGATTTTACATACAGATGACTTTAGATATTCAGCTAAGCATATCAAGTTAAACTTCTGTAACATTCTATCAAGCTCGAAGATTCAATAAGACAATATCGATACATGTTTAAGAGACATCTAAATAGTTTGTTCTCACATTACTCAACTAACTGCTTATATCATTGCAGCATCATCATGTTGCGTCATAAGACCATGTGATTAAAAGTTATAGAGTAATGAACCGTAATAAAACGATCAACAAATCAAACAATATATAACATTAACCTGCCAGCTTTATACTTATCCCTATCAGCCTTGCCGTAACTTCATATACGCGCTGAAAAATATCTCGGCATGGCCTTATAGTTCAATCAAAATACAAATATAATATCTCAATATTACTAAATACATACCAAAGCACAGAATTCCAAGGCAAAATACATGACGTACAACATAATACCATCATCAATCTATCCAATGACATATGCTCATCCTATCAATTGTTAACCAATATGACATGTTATCACAGTAATATCAGCAGAGATTTTGCTCTTAATTAATAGTGTATTTCTGACATAATTTATCTGAGAAAACATTCATAGCATTTGGAAACATTGATGTTTTGCAATATAAACCTGTCTGGATATGGCTAGATCTAGGCAATATTGATTTTTAAACAAAGATGATCAAGGGCTAGATAAAAGGAACAACTTTTTTTGTGATAATCTAAACCAGAGCTCACGTTAGCAATTATCAATATATTTGTAAATTTAGGAGTAAACAAGTTTATTATGATCTTGCAGTATTGAGGCACCCATCACTTGAAAGTTCAAAGTTCTGTATTGTGCAAGCTTTAGAGACTGGAACTGTTCTTATCAAAACGGTGATAACTGTCCTTGTAAAATAGGCAACAGGGAACAAAAACGTCAAAAACACATCTGGTCCATAGCCACTGCATACTGGATAAGTTGGCATCTGCTGCACAAATTATGACATGCGTGTTATTACATACTGTATAATTGTTTAATTTCGCGGGGAGAAAATTTCGCGTTTTTCTGTTGAGGACTATTTCGCGGGGAGAAAATTTCGCGCATTTTCAATTTCTTACAAAAATGAATTAGTACGAGTTATCTTTCTTGACATAGGTATCACATACATATTATAGTGTAACCATTCGTAACTCCGCGGGGGATTAAAGAGGTTAATACGATACCCGAGTAAACCAGCGTGAACAAAGGACAGCCACAGGTAAGAACAGGTAAGGATTACAGAATGAATTGTGTTCATAATTAAAATCATTTTGCAATTGTGAGTTAGCGTTGTGTCTCAGTTTTCTGTAATGATTTGGAACGTGTAGACGTACATATGGAGAATTGGTTGAAATACGGGAAACTTGGAGTGAAACATCCATCATCTCCTGATCCACGCAATGTTGCAGAGGCCGATCCCGATCTTGCAGTCGTTTTTACGAAATGTAACGAGGAAGTCTCAAATACATACATAAATACAACAAATGTTCATACCCCAAAGAAGAGAAAACGAGGGGATTACGGAAGCTATTCGCCGGAACAAAGGGCAAAAATGGCGAAATATACAATAGACAATGGGCCAGCAAAAGCTGCCAAGCATTTCACCAAAATCCTTGGTCGTCCAATCAACGAATCTACATTAAGAAGCATAAAAAACAACACATAAAATCTTCAGATAAGTCAAAATCTTCAATTTTGTCTTGTTCACCTCGAGGCAGGCCATTAAAAATTGGAATATATGATGAAATTGTGAGACATTATTTGAGAGAATTACGGAAATCTGGCGGTGTTGTTAACACAAATCGTTATGGGAGCGGCCCGTGGTGTTATTTTGAACAAGAATAAAACTTTGTTAAAGGAATATGGAGGTCCTGTGGAAATTAACAAAGAATGGGCCAAGTCTTTGATGAGAAGAATGGGTCTATCAAAACGAAAGGCAAGTAAAGGTGTCAAAAATATTCCTGGAGATTTTGAGGAAATAAAAACTGTGTTCAATCGGAGAGTGGAAAAGATAATTAAAGATGACAACATTCCTGACCAGCTGGTCATTAACTGGGACCAGACAGGTGTGCCATTTATTTGTACCCTGCGGCAATTGGACAACGGAGAGTCACTGGAGCACATCAGAGTCGATGTTGGAATATGTCAATAAAGTCATAGTTCCGTACGTTGATAATGTTCGTGATGAACTCGATCTGCCTATAAAAGCAAAGGCTATTTGTATCTTTGATGTGTACAAGGCTCACAGGGGTGATGATCTGTTAAAACTTTTAGCAAGGAACAGTATACGTGTGGCGTATGTACCCGCCTGTTGTACCGACCAGCTACAACCCCTTGACCTTATCCCAAACAACATTTTAAATGTCATCTGAAATCGGAGTCTTATCAGGCAAATGAAATCCAAAAACAACTGGAAAAGGGAAATGACATCAATGGTGTAAAAATTGACTTGAAACTATCAAATATCAAGCCGTTGCATGCATCGTGGCTTGTAGCCGCAGTTGACAAACTTGCAAACGATAAGGCCATGCTACGCAATGCTGTTACCCTTGCCGGACTTTAACATGTATTCAGTATATATAAATGGTTTTAATATTTTATGTGACTTTTAATACCATATAGGGAAATAGTAGAAATTATACTTAGGATGTACACATTTTATGCGACTCTAATATGATATCGTGAAACAGTAGAAACTACATGTATACTTACGATGTACATGTTCTGCTTAACAATATGCTTTAAATAAAGATTGTTTATTATTCATTGTCATAGTGGTCACTCATCACAAGGTGAAAAATATTCACGGGTATTTAATTTCGCGGACATTACCTTGACCGCGAATATAGCGAAATTAAATCCCCCGTGAATAAAAGCAACTATACAGTATCTTCACCAGATGTCCGTGTGTTCAATGATAATACATATATTGCATTGTAATTATAATTCAAAAAGGAATCCTTTTCCTTGGAAAACAAAACTAGTATTATACGGCACGGGCAAGCACAAGTGTCGTCCTTCTAATCTCATAGTAGAGGAATATCCTGGCTCAAAACTCCAGTGACGAACTTCGAATCGCCGACAAATGTTGGTAACGTGAATTTAACACATGCAATGTTTTCTTGATTCACATGTAATCGTCCCATTGATATATCAGTAATAAATGATGAAGATAGTGAAGTTTAAAATATTTCCCGCAAAAAAGCACATGGCAGCAATGTCTCTGGTCTGACCGGCGAGTCATGATCGCGTCGACGAGTAAGTCAGATCACTAACCACTTTGGATTCTACACCATGTAATGTTGTGAGGTATTGGGAACTCGCTTTACGCTACATTATGATATCGTCAGGCAAAACAACAAACGTCTTTTCTGTTCCAAGTCTTTATATGAATAATCAAAATGTATCTCACAAACGAAAAGAATTACAACAAAGGGGACTAACTCATATACATATGGAGTTGGATTATCTCCCCTAGACTGTACAATTATGTGATCTCGTAACACCCATACAACCTACATACACAACAATAGTGGGTATAAACAATAATAAATATCGTTACGTTGTGAAAACGATCCCCCTCAGCCGATAAATGTATATATGATATATATAGCACCCCTATTTGGTGGGCCCTGTCCCGGGGATGGGGGTCGGGGTCCCAAAAAGATGCTCCTGACCGAATTTGGTTCCAATCCATTGATAACGTGTATGACTAGTAGCGATTTAAAGAATTAACCTTTATTACTCCTTTTTGGTCCCGTCTTTCCGGCCCCTAAGGAGTTAAAAGATATACAATTTCTTTTCCCCTTCCCCCAATGATGTTCCCGATCAAATTCGGTCAAAATCCATCATGTAGTTTACGATAAGTAGCGATTTAAAGGAGATGTTGACGGACGGACGGACGGACGAACAGACGCCGCGCCATGGCATAAGCTAACCGGACCTTCGGTCCAGATGAGCTAAAAATATTGTTGAAATCGAAACAAGCCAAGATCAATAATAAATCTTTTTGGTATTAGTTCGAGGCTAAATAAAAAAAATGACTTGACCTATACCTACATTTTATAACATGTTTATAGTAACCCGAGAACAGTATTGATTGCATAACATTTGTTTTTATTTCTTGTAGGGTCCAGCAGAGGAAGTGGCAAAGGAAGAGGCAAAGGAAGGCCATTCAAAAACACGTGGAAGGCTACATTTCTTGTCGTTCACAGACCCGTTGCTTCTTTGAGAGAACTACGAAGAGATCCGGAATCTACCCAAATAAGTAAGTATTACCTGTAGGTGAGATTCAGAATCTAAAGTGTTTGCTGTAGTGGTCTTGCTCAGATATAAGTAAAATCAGTCGGGACAGTCAACTAACATTCGAGCAAAATGGAAAACTGTTACATTGGTTTGATAATTCATACAGCGCCCCTCCCCCTACCAACAGCCACAGCCACACGCACACACAATGTATGATTTGGCTCTAACCAATAGATCACTAGTTTAGTCTTCAGGCATCATAACATTTCTCACGGTGAACATATATTTGGTATCCATGAACACCATGATACATAATCTATTTTCGAACACAGATTAAGATTATTTTTCTTGTACACCATTTGGACATTTTAACGACTTTACTTGTTCCGACAAATGTTGCTGTTTTTATCAAATGTAAAATGTTGCGATTGGGTATAACTGTGGTGATGTGTCCTTAAATGACCTTAGCTGTTAATAGGACGTTAAACAAAATAAACCAAACCAAACCAAACTATGTGAGCGATATTTAAAACTGTGTAACTTAAGTATTCTATTCAATTTTTTTCATCTATTTTGTTGATTTCAAAATATATGAATTAATATTATAAAAGTCTGTGTTATGTAATGAATGTGTTGGAAAGGCCCAAAAAGGGCCTTTTACTGCTTTGTTAAAGTGTTAGCTAAACACATTTTCTGTGGTACTTTTTAAGAGGTATTTACGTAAAAAAGTACTTTTGTACCAAAAACTGGTCTACGATTTTGTGTTTGAAAATCATCATAAAAATCGAAGACAACTCAATGGTTCCAAAGAGTGGATGGAATATCCGATATTAAGCTCTACAACTTCACGATAGTCCGAAGTCCGAACCAGCCAACATTTAATTTTAGGTTCTAAGCCATAATGATAATGCTTAAAGGTGTTTATAAGGTAATAGGTGAATCAAGAAATTAATTAAAATGTTCTTCTCATTCACAGAATCTATTAATGCCTCTGTTACTTTACTGTTTACTTTTCATTGATATAAGGTCCATGCCTTTGTCATATTATAGTACAATGTATATAATAAATGATGTAGCGTGGTAAAATGGTAGCCTCCGCTAGAGAATTTCTCTTTATGTCGATCGGTTGAGTGTCGACATAGGTCTCAGGTTCGATCCCTAGCGGAGGTAGTGATTTGAATTTTATTAATCACGCGCTTTGTTACAATGATTTAGGGCTAAGCGGTATATCGGCATTTACATTTGTATTTTTTATTTCCTGGGATTGAGAAAAAGATCAATGTTGACCGCACCTGCCCAATAGAGCAACTGCAGGAATTCCTCTATGGAGCATTTCAGGAAGCACCACTACGCCTTGTTGGATTCCAGTACGCTAAATGCGCAAAGGGAGCGAGACTACAACTGGAGATTTTACAGCCTTCCTCCGTAACAGCATTGGCCACAACCATAAGGAAAGGGAAGGTTTATCTCTTGCCGCTAGGGGATATGACTACAGGATTTCACTAGGAGGTATACTTATATGCATGGTGCTGTTACTTTACTGTTTACTTTTCATTGATATAAGGTCCATGCCTTTGTCATATTATAGTACAATGTATACAAGAGGCCCATGGGGCCTGTATCGCTCACCTGGTTGGATTTGACCAAATGTCAAAATAATGTTCATGTTGTTCATACACATACTCTCTAAGGGACTGAAAGACCCTATGGATTATTTTTACAACCTAATTGTGTTTGAAGAAACTAAGTCCCTTAGGGTGGGGAAAGACCCTTGGGCCTCTTAGACTCCGCCCCTCAGGCCCCTGGGTGTTCAGAGTAAAATTTATACAAACTCTGTTCCCCTCCCCCAAGGATGTTCCTGACCAAATATGGTTCTAATTATTTCATAACTTTATGACTTGTAGCGATTTAAAGACTAATCTCTATTCCCCTATTTGGCCCCACCCCTCAGGCCCCTGGGGGTTCAGAGTAAAAATTTATACAAACTCTGTTCCCCCTTCTCCCAAGGATGTTCCTGACCAAATTTGGTTCAAATTCATCCATAACTTTGACTAGTAGCGATTTAAATGCTTAACCCTATTTCCTCTATTTGGCCCCGCCCCTCAGGCCCCTGGAGATTCAGAGTAAAAATTTATACAAACTCTGTTCCCCTCTCCCAATGATGTCCCTGACCAAATTTGGTTCAAATTCATTCATAACTTTATAACTAGTAGCGATTTAAAGGATTAACCCTATTTCCCCTATTTGGCCCCGCCCCTCAGGCCTCTGGGGGTTCAGAGTAAAATTTATACTAACTCTGTTCCCCTTCCCCCAAGGATGTTCCTGACCAAATCTAGTTAAAATCCATTAAAAACTTTATGACTAGTAGCGATTTAAAGACTAATATCTATTTCCCCTATTTGGCTCCGTCCCTCAGGCCCCTTGGGGGTTCAGAGTAAAAATGTATACAAACTCTGTTCCCCTTCTCCCAAGAATGTTACTGACCAAATTTGGTTCAAATTCATTTATAACTTTATGACTAGTAGCGATTTAAAGGATTAACTCTATTTCCCCTATTGGGCCCCACCCCTCAGGCCCCTGGGGGCCAGACCAACCGTTTATACAAAATTGGTTTCCCTTCACCCAAGGATGCTTCAGACCAAACATGGATCAAATCCTTTTATTCCTGCAGAAGAAGAAGGATTTTAAAGAATATGCTATGTTCCCCTATTGGGCCCCACCCCCAGGCCCCTGGGGGGCCAGACCCACCGTTTATACAAAATTGGTTCCCCTTCTCCCAAGGATGCTTCAGACCAAATATGAATCAAATCCCTTCATTTCTACAGAAGAAGAAGGATTTCAAAGAATTTGCTGTATTTCCCCTATTGGCCCCGTCCCTCAGGCCCCTGGGAGGCCAGACCCACCGTTTATACAAAATTGGTTCCCCTTCACCCAAGGATGCTTCAAACCAAATATGAATCAAATCCCTTCATTTCTACAGAAGAAGAAGGATTTTAAAGAATTTGCTATATTTCTCCTATCGGGCCCCGCCCCTAAGGCCCCTGGGGGGCCAGACCCACTGTTTATACAAAATTGGTTCCCCTTCACCCAAGGATGCTTCAGACCAAATATGAATCAAATCCCTTCATTTCTACAGAAGAAGAAGGATTTTAAAGAATTTGCTATATTTCCCCTATTGGGCCCCGCCCCTCAGGCCCCTGGGAGGCCAGACCCACCGTTTATACAAAATTGGTTCCCCTTCACCCAAGGATGCTTCAAACCAAATATGAATCAAATCCCTTCATTTCTACAGAAGAAGAAGGATTTTAAAGAATTTGCTATATTTCTCCTATCGGGCCCCGCCCCTAAGGCCCCTGGGGGGCCAGACCCACTGTTTATACAAAATTGGTTCCCCTTCACCCAAGGATGCTTCAGACCAAATATGAATCAAATCCCTTCATTTCTACAGAAGAAGAAGGATTTTAAAGAATTTGCTATATTTCCCCTATTGGGCCCCGCCCCTCAGGCCCCTGGGAGGCCAGACCCACCGTTTATACAAAATTGGTTCCCCTTCACCCAAGGATGCTTCAGACCAAACATGGATCAAATCCTTTTATTCCTGCAGAAGAAGGATTTTAAAGAATATGCTATGTTCCCCTATTGGGCCCCACCCCCCAGGCCCCTGGGGGGCCAGACCCACCGTTTATACAAAATTGGTTCCCCTTCACCCAAGGATGCTTCAAACCAAATATGAATCAAATCCCTTCATTTCTACAGAAGAAGAAGGATTTTAAAGAATTTGCTATATTTCTCCTATTGGGCCCCGCCCCTAAGGCCCCTGGGGGGCCAGATCCACCGTTTATACAAAATTGGTTCCCCTTCACCCAAGGATGCTTCAGACCAAATATGAATCAAATCCCTTCATTTCTACAGAAGAAGAAGGATTTTAAAGAATTTGCTATATTTCCCCTATTGGGCCCCGCCCCTAAGGCCCCTGGGGGGCCAGACCCACCGTTTATACAAAATTGGTTCCCCTTCACCCAAGGATGCTTCAGATCAAATATGAATCAAATCCCTTCATTTCTACAGAAGAAGAAGGATTTTAAAGAATTTGCTATATTTCCCCTATTGGGCCCCGCCCCTAAGGCCCCTGGGGGGCCAGACCCACCGTTTATACAAAATTGGTTCCCCTTCACCCAAGGATGCTTCAGACCAAATTTGGTCAAAATCCACTGAGTAGTTTAGGACTAGTAGCGATTTAAAGGAAAAGTTGACGGACGGACGACGGACGACGGACGCTGCGCCATGCCATAAGCTCACCGGCCCTTCGGGCCAGGTGAGCTAATAATAAATGATGTAGCGTGGTAAAAT
Source organism: Pecten maximus (assembly GCF_902652985.1). Lineage (NCBI taxonomy): Eukaryota > Metazoa > Mollusca > Bivalvia > Pectinida > Pectinidae > Pecten > Pecten maximus. The sequence continues at coordinate 16,777,922 of NC_047027.1, forward strand.
GGTAGCCTCCGCTAGAGAATTTCTCTTTATGTCGATCGGTTGAGTATCGACATAGGTCTCAGGTTCGATCCCTAGCGGAGGTAGTGATATGAATTTTATTAATCACGCGCTTTGTTACCATGATTTAGGGTTAAGCGGTATATCGGCATTTACATTTGTATTTTTTATTTCCTGGGATTGAGAAAAAGATCAATGTTGACCGCACCTGGCCAATAGAGCAACTGCGGGAATTCCTCTATGGAGCATTTCAGGAAGCACCACTACGCCTTGTTGGATTCCAGTACGCTAAATGCGCAAAGGGAGCGAGACTACAACTGGAGATTTTACAGCCTTCCTCCGTAACAGCATTGGCCACAACCATAAGGAAAGGGAAGGTTTATCTCTTGCCGCTAGGGGATATGACTACAGGATTTCACTAGGAGGTATACTTATAAGCATGGTGCTGTTACTTTACTGTTTACTTTTCATTGATATAAGGTCCATGCCTTTGTCATATTATAGTACAATGTATATAATAAATGATGTAGCGTGGTAAAATGGTAGCCTCTACGCTAGAGAATTTCTCTTTATGTCGATCGGTTGAGTATCGACATAGGTCTCGGGTTCGATCCCTAGCGGAGGTAGTGATATGAATTTTATTAACCACGCGCTTTGTTACAATGATTTAGGGTTAAGCGGTATATCGGCATTGACATTTGTATTTTTTATTTCCTGGGATTGAGAAAAAGATCAATGTTGACCGCACCTGGCCAATAGAGCAACTGCGGGAATTCCTCTATGGAGCATTTCAGGAAGCACCACTACGCCTTGTTGGATTCCAGTACGCTAAATGCGCAAAGGGAGCGAGACTACAACTGGAGATTTTACAGCCTTCCTCCGTAACAGCATTGGCCACAACCATAAGGAAAGGGAAGGTTTATCTCTTGCCGCTAGGGCATATGACTACAGGATTTCACTAGGAGGTATACTTATATGCATGGTGATCAAGTCCCCCAAATCATGATTACTAAACAATATGAGTTGGCTGATGAAATTTTATATTAATATATTCTATATTATTTTAACATATCATAGCGAAATATATAAATATCGCAATTACTAAGAGATCAGTGCAAATGAAGTAAATGAAGTATGTTTGTAAGCAATATATTTAAAATCTAGATGTTCATTCTCCCTCTGTTACATGAAACATCAAACAATATCGCATAAGGGTTCACGTCAAGGTGGCCTTTTAGATTAACCACTCAAATTCCTACTTCCACAATCTTGTGGTGAAATTTGTATGTGCAAACTAGCATGACTTAGAATACAAAGCTTACATAATCTGTAAATCTAACTCGCGTAATTTCGTCCCAATAAAAATAACAAAAGTCACCCTAACTTCACCCCTTCTGCGATGTAGATGTTAATGTAACAGACTGCCTGCCTGGTGTAGCCTACACCAGACATGGTGTCAGACACCAGACATGGTGTCAGGGCCAGAGGAAACTCGGGCTAGTAACAGAGTGAGAATTAACATCTTGGTTTTAATTAGATTGGTTTGTAAGTGTTGCATTTCACGACTGACAAAATACAAAATGGTATTTTGAATTTAAACTAAACAGACTTTTATTGTGTTATTACAATTATAGCTACTGTAACAGAACTATGTCATATTTCATTTAACAATTTTCACTTCTTTTCCGATTTCGATTAGTAATTCACTCTAATATAATATGACAATAATGCCCGAGTTCCTGCTGAAGTTTTTGAAACAAAGATAAGATAATTATTCCCTAATCCGTTCGACATCAGGCTTATGCTGCTATAGAACGTCAAGCAGATGCCACATCGCCACAACGTTCCGCAGACGACACATCGCCAAAACGCTCCGCAGACGACACATCGCCAAAACGCTCCGCAGACGACACATCGCCAAAACGCTCCGCAGACGACACATCGCCACAACGTCCCGCAGACGACACATCCAAGTAATTTGGATAAGCAACGTTAGTAAGTTGCTTATCCAATTTACAAGCGTTTTAAATAATAGGTTACTTAAATGGTCGGCGCAGTTTGATATCATCACTGATGCCCAGTTCAGCTTTAAACCTGGTCACGGCACCAATGACGCCATATTTATGTTACATGGTATGGTAAAAAAGGTACTGCAAAGACACCAGCTTTACTGCTGTTTTGTGGAATATCGCAAGGCTTTCGATAGTGTTAACAGAAATAAATTGTTTTTGAACTTGTATCAGAATGGAATAAGTGGAAAATTATTGAATATTTTGAAATCCCTTTATGAAGGCTTAAAATCGTGTGTTAGGTACAAGTGAGAGCTTTCTGATTTTTTTTTTCATGCACTCAAGGCTTGGTGCAGGGTGAAGGGTTATCTCCCTTCCTTTACTCTATGTTAGTTAGTTAAAATGCTTAACGGCCGATCAAAACTATAAAGGTCATTAGGGCAAAAATAAGTGATTAAGAATACGAGCAAAAACGGCAAGACACAAAATGATATAAATCAAAGAAATATTTAAACATGTAGATATATATTGGTACACTCACGATAGGTTTAAAATCAAAAAGTGGCTATGGTTAGTCAAATCTTGTGATACAGACCAATAACTTTCAGATAGTTGAAAAATTTTGTAAATACTAACAGACTCGAACAGAGTCTTCAGACTTGCCATGCTGTTGTAAAAACTTTCTCTTGCAAGTTGTAGATCAATGCAATCCAATAGAAAGTGTTTGACGGTAAATGATTCATTGCATACAATGCACTGGGGTTGGTCTTCATGCTTCAATAAGTAGGAATGCGTTATATATGCATGGCCCATCCTAAGACGGGCAATTTGGTTTGGTTTGGTTTGTTTTATTTTGTTTAACGTCCTATTAACAGCTAAGGTCATTTAAGGACGGCCTCCCGTGCGTGCGATATGCATGTTTGTGGTGAGTGCGTATGTGTGTTTTGGGAGGCTGCGGTATGTTCGTGTTAAGTCTCCTTGTGATAGGCCGGAACTTTTGCCCTAAGACGGGCAAGAACAACCTCGTCTCGTCTATTGTCTCTGTAGCAAGGAGACCATTCGCCGATATTTCCTTACATTGAGTATAGTTTGTCTACATATTGGTACCATTCATTTTGCCACTGTGATAATAAAAATTTAGTAACTAACGGTTTAAAATGTTCATTGCCAGGTATTCCGGTATGTCCAGGAACCCAGCAAAATATGATATGACAATTTAAGGTGATACTATGCAGTAGAATCAGTATTTTTCGAATGGACATGTCATCTAGATTTCTGTTACTTAGACTCTGTAAGACAGATAGAGAGTCATAATAGATAATTGATCTCGTTACATTGTAAGTTTTAATGTGTTCGAGAGTAAGGCAGATAGCATGGGCCTCTGCAGAGAATATCGAAGTGTCATTAGGCAGTCGACATCCCAAGGCTGCATTTGTAGTAACCATGGCTGCCGCTACCTTATGATCGTTCTTAGAACCATCAGTGTAGAATGATTGGAAGCCACTGTATTTTGAGTGTAGGTCTAAGAATGACGAACGAAAGACATGAGGGTCAGTATCAGATTTAATTGTCATGAAGGGAGAGGTCAATTTTCGGTAATTTTAAAGTCCATGGATTGTTCGGCAGGATACGATTGTGTCAACATTAATTTGGGCAGTTTCTAAAAGAGAGGGCATCCGTATTCCAAACGATGGAATACATTTTGGTTTATTATGGAACAAATCCATATAATTTGGATCGAATACAAGGGAATAGGCAGGTTTTGATGGATTCGATTTTAAATGAAGTACGTATTGCAGTGAAAGTTTATTGCGACGATTATACAGTGATGGTTCGTTTGCCTCTACAGAGAGACTCGCAGATGGTGTGGTTTTGAAGGCTCCAAGAGCGAGTCTCAGACCCTGATGATGTACAGTATCCAATAGTTTCAGATACGATTTTCTAGCGGAACCATAGACAATGGAACCGTAGTCCAATTTCGATCTATCAATTGCTCTGTGAAGTCTCAGGGAACAACCAACCAATTGAAAAAATATATTTTTGAAACAGCCCCTGTGTATAGAAAGTTGAGCCAAGGATAAAATGTCTGGCAGCCACTGATTGGCCAGTATGTTATGAAGTGAGAAAATAGATATGTAGCCCGATAGGTAACTATCAATAAGAAATGTTGATATAAATTTCGTAAGTCCGATTGGTTTTTTTCCCAAAAGTTCACGTAATAATAGTAAACAGGCAAACATTTAAGATTTTTGAGAATTTTTACTGCGAAATTCACATATTTTCAAAATGGTTACCCTGGAGAAAAAATTTGAGCTGAAGGACCCCACTTTTTTTTTTTATTAGGTGTTATATCAGACCCTAAACTTTTGTTATAAACCATAATCGTCATATTCAATTCAAGAATTTGAATGAAATAATTCAAAACGTTAACACTAAAGTCTATGGGAAAACAATTGGTTGGTTGGTCTCTATAGCATAGCTTTCCATTCAGCACCCCTGTCAGTGTCGGGACACTACCTTTGTAATATTAAGTGCCTCAAGACATTTAGCTTTCAGGTGCTTTATATGCGGAAGAAACGTTAGTTTTCTGTCAAATATTATGCCCAGAAACTGAGTTTGTTCAACTTCCGGGATGGGTGTACCGTCCAGGGAGAGACTTGGATCATCGTGTGTCTTGCGTAACTGACAAAAGTGCATACACAACGTTTTAGATTTCGAAACTTTGAATCCATTTTCGTCCGCCCAAATCTGGAGTTTGCTTAAACACTGTTGCAATTGTATTTCAATGATATTCATGTGTTTTGATTTATAACATATCAGGAAATCATGAACGAATAGGGAGCCCTGATTTGGTTTGGTTTATTTTGTTTAACGTCCTATTAACAGCTAAGGTCATTTAAGGACGGCCTCCCGTGCGTGCGACATGCATGCGTGTGGTTAGTGCGTATGAGTGTTTTGGGAGGCTGCGGTATGTTCGTGTTAAGTCTCCTTGTGATAGGCCGGAACTTTTGCCGATTTATAGTGCTACCTCACTGAAGCATACTGCCGAAGACACCCAGCAGCACACCCCACCCGGTCACATTACACTGACAACGGGCGAACCAGTCGTTCCACTGCAAATATGCTGAGCGCTAAGCAGGAGTAGCAAGTACCATTTTTAAAGACTTTGGTATGTATTGGCTAGGGGACAGAACCCAAAGCCTTCATAGCCCTGAACTGAAGGGGATGAAGTTTTAACAATTTTGTTTATTTTTAGCCCACAAAGTGTAACCGAGAGAAGGCTTGGTTTGGTTTGGTTTATTTTGTTTAACGTCCTATTGACAGCTAAGGTCATTTAAGGACGGCCTCCCGTGCGTGTGGTGAGTGCGTATGTGTGTTTTGGGAGGCTGCGGTATGTTCGTGTTAAGTCTCCTTGTGATAGGCCGGAGCTTTTGCCGATTTAAAGTGCTATCTCACTGAAGCATACTGCCGAAGACACCCAGCATCACACCCCACCCGGTCATATTATACTGACAACGGGCGAACCAGTCGTCCAACTCCAAATATGCTGAGCGTGAGCGCTAAGCAGGAGTAGCAACTACCATTTTTAAAGACTCTAGTATGTCTCGGCTAGGGGACAGAACCCAAAGCCTTCCTCACAGCGGCGAAAGCTCAACTAAAGGCCAAAAGTGAGGCATTGTCAAGGGGGACATTAGGAAGAAGAAAGTTGTTCAGAAACAAGAGAGAAGATAAGATCCCAAATTTAGTCGCCTCTAACGATCATGCAATGGGGGCAGCAGGTACGATTCTTACGCCCTACCTACAGGGCAGTGGTCAGTTGTGCAATTAACACTGTAAGCGTATGAATATCAGCTAGTCCATTTTAGTGTATTTTATTTATGATGTATTAGTGTTTCATTGATGGGTATAGTATCTTTATGATACAATATTTGACGCAATAAAGAATTGTTTCCCGCTTAAAACCATGTTTGTTTCATGTAGACTGTAACCAATTCACAAGTTTCAATTCTTGTACTCGCGTTTTCAAATTGCACGTGCGAGGTCTCCTTGACACAGGAACCTGCTATAAATGATAACGAATAACAGTTATAAATACAGTGGCATGTGAGCCATTGGACCTTTCTTAGGTTGCCAACTGATAATTAGTTTTAAGACAATAGAACATTTGTTTGTTACAAGAACACTCGTAGATATCCGTATGCAGCTTATATTATTTGTTATTTAACATTTTGTCTATTTCGTTTACAGGAACTAGTACAGCTTGTAGGTCCACATACCGAGGTGAAAACCATATCTTAGGAAAGAAGAACTTTAGCATGTTTGTGGTACCTAAGCAACCAGGAAACATTTAGATGTATTGTTGACCGTGAAAACCATATCTTAGGAAAGAAGAACTTTAGCATGTTTGTGGAGCCTTAGCAACCAGGAAACATTTAGATGTATTGTTGACCGGTTTGGGTTAAGTAAGGGATCCCTACATTATGTTTTGAGAAACTTCTGTAACATCATTACGAGCAATTAAATACTCCAGCAATTGATCCACTAGCCAAGTAGTGAGTCGGGGTTCCAAAATAAATGTTTACGCAGAGGGCGAGTTTCCCGAATGTAAGATTTATGTAATTTAGGCAAATATATTTCTATCGGTTCAAAAAGACGGTTAAATGCTGTTTAATTGTTAAATGCAATAAAACGATCTCTACACTAGCGAAGCGATCGTGTATGTGTGGTTTGTGTGTGCTTGTGAGTTACAATGCACTTTGTATTTGTATTGTATGTTATTTGTAATGTCTGCACTGTATATATATGCACTACTGATAAACCGTAAGGTTTAAAGTAATAAATGAATTGAATTGACCTGTACGGAACACTACTCACGAACAACAGGATTGTGTTTATCTCTTGATGCTCAGCAATGCTAAGTCACTTAAGGTCGGGAAAGACCACAGGGTCTATTTTTACATCAGGATTATGTCAAAGTCTTGGAGCCCAACAGTGTTATACGTGTATATGATGAGGCTGTATCTCCATTTGCCCACATTTTTCAAATCCTATAATGAGGGGAGTGTTGTGACAAGATACAAGAATTATAGTCTACTTCAGAGTAGTTAATCTAAATTTACCTGTGTTTTTTACCTGTTTTTTTTACCTGTTACCTGATTATATCATGATGATATCTCATATAAAGAAAAACGTATTCATTTAAAAAAAAAATGCAATTAATTACAAAAACATATATATATATTAATTGCATTGATATATTTATAATGAATTGATTATCTTAAATCAAGGATTATTTAATAATCATTTTATCATTACTTATATTAACAATAAAATTTCACAAATTTACAATTATCATATGTAACAATGTCAAGTACAGTCGAACCCACTTAATTTGAAATCGGATATATTGAAATATCGTTTAATTTGAAGTGAAATGAAATCCCCGTCCGAATGCCTTCTTTGTATTGTTTCATCGGTTATTTTGATATCGGTTTATTTGAAATATCGCTTTATTTGAAAGGAAATTATTGCCCCCGGCAATGCTAAACCATTGTTTATGTATCGCTTAAATTGAAAGTCGCCACGACAGGCTTCGATTACCGGTCCTTACGGTACGTGCGTCCGATCAAAAGACAGATAAAGATGATATTATGATTTACACAATACAAATAAATTGTGACTTTTAATTATTAAATGCGTTTGTTATGTGCATGAATCTTTATGTTTACGAGTATCCTTGAGGGACACAGCTTATTTTGGCTTCTGCTACATGTACAGCATACATCGAAATTGACTCTGATTTAACTACACGCGAGACAATTACAAATGACGAGGCCATTATTAAGGATTTGACAGACAATGCTAACAACGTAAACAGAACAGTGATATTGACAACAACCCTCAAACAATTCGTGAAAATCCATCTATCACCGACGCACAGGTCCGATTTCAGACGATAGTTCTCGGAAAGTAGCCCGGATGTACCGGAAACTTGTTCTCATGTGTGTCCGCGAACTCAACATAAACAAAAACAAACAACAGTGGAAGACTTCTCCCGTCGAATTTAACATTATTTCTAATAAACCGTGAAACTACTATCATTTTGGAATCGATTGTAAATACTAAGTAAATGTTGATTAACTATATTGAACAATGGTGTGTTGTTTGACGTAGCGCGGTATTGAAATATGTCGGCAAAAGGCTGGATACCGGTTATATTGAAAACCGGTTAATTTGAAGTATTTTTTCATTCCCCAAGCATTTCAATATAACCGGGTTCGACTGATTTACAGGAAACAAATGTTATGTTAATTACACTGTAATTGCTACTAATAGGATGAGTGACAATTTGTTTTATCAGTACAAATACAGTGCATTAAATATATACAGTGAAAACATACATAAATACATGTACAAATTAACAAGAGGCCCAGAGGGCCTGTATCGCTCACCTGGTTTCATGAGATATGAAACAAGAATGATGCTTAAGTATATGTACATTGGTTTTAGTTTAATACTACAAATGCCAAAAAGTTCATTAATCCATGAAATTGACTTTTGGCGCGAACCTATAGGGATGCTACCACACAAATGTGAGTGATATCCATTGCTTAGTTTCAGAGAAGAACTTGTTTAGACCAATTGACCCCTTTTGACCCTGCTCTCTGCCCCCTTGGGGGTCAGCTCCTTCCTTTATGCAATTTTGAATCCCTACCCCAATAGGATAAGTTCCAGAGAATAAGTTGTTTTAATCAATTTAGCCAAATTGAGCCCTTTTGGCCGCACCCCTCAGCCCCCTGGTGGCCCGGGTCAACCCCAACATTTTTACAAATTTGAATCCCCACCCCATAACCATGCTACCATACAAATGTGAGTAATTACTATCCATTGCTTAGTTTCAGAGAAGTTGTTTAAACAAATTGACCAATTTTGGCCTCGCCCCTCAGACTCCTGGGGGATCAGCCCCACCATTTGTACAATTTTGAATCCCCACCCCATAGGAATGCTATCAGTAAAATATGAGCGATATCCATTGCTTAGTTTCACAGGAGAAGTCATTTATATCAATTCTGCAAACTGACCCCTTTTGGCCCCGCCACTCAGCCCCCAGGGGGGTCGGCCCCGTAATTTGTACAATTTCAAATTCCTACCCCAAGGTGATGCTACCAGTATAATATGAGAGATATCCATTGCTTGGTTCAGGAGAAGAAGCCAATTATATGAATATAGCCCTATTGACCACATTTGGCCCCGCCCCTCAGGCCCCTGGGGGGTCAGCCCCATCATTTGTAAAATTTTGAATCCACACCCCAAAGTGATGCTACCAGACAAATATGAGCGACAGCCATTGCTTGGTTTCAGAGAAGAAGTAGTTTATATCAATATAGCCAGATTGACCACATTCGGCCCCGCCCCTCAGGCCCCTGGGGGGTCAGCCCCATCATTTGTACACTTTTGAATCCCCACCCCATAGTGATGCTACCAGGCAAATATGAGCATGGTTTTAGAAAAGTCGTTTATATCAATAGCACCAAATTGACCCCTTTTGGCCCCGCCCCAGAGACCTCTAGGGGGTCAGCCCCATCATTTGTACAATTTTGAATCCCCACCCCATAATGATGCTACCAGGCAAATATGAGCGATAGCCATTGCTTGGCTTCAGAGAAGAAGTCGTTAATATGAATATAGCCGGATTGACCACATTCGGCCCCGCCCCACAGGCCCCTGGGGGTCAGCCCCATCATTTGTACAATTTTGTATTCCCCACCCCATAGTGATGCTACCAGGCAAATATGAGCATGGTTTCAGAGAAGAAGTCGTTTATATCAATAGCGCCAAATTGACCCCTTTTGGCCCCGCCCCAGCGGCCCCCAGGGGGTAAGCCCCATCATTTGTACAATTTTGAGTCTCCTACCCATAGGGATGCTTCTGACCAAATTTGTTCAAATTCCGATCAGCGGTTATGAAGACGAAGTCAAATAAGTCAATTGTTGACGGACGGACGGACGGACGCCACGGTATGGCATTAGCTCAGGTGAGCTAATAAAGTTCGGACACACACACAGACGACAAATACACGACCGCAGCGCTAGTGTAGAGAGTGATTTCATTTTTTTTTTCAATTATTATTATTGATATTAAATTTCTAAAAACATTTGTCTTTTGTTGCCGAAAATGATAAATTTCCCTAGACTTGAAAGATCTTTAATATTTCTTGTTTCTAAAAGTTGTACAAATTTCTGCATACTAGGTTTTCTTAAGTAGTACGGTTTGATGAAACGTTTTCTGATATCTGCGTAAAAGCTACATTTTATTATGAAATGGTACTCGTCTTCAATATCGCCACAGTAGCAACAATTACAAATTCTATTGGGTCTATCTATCTGATTAAAACGTCCAATTTCAATATTCAACTTATGAGAAGACAGCCTATTTTTTGCGATTTCTTTAATGTATTGTGAACAAATAGGTTTTGTCAAATACAGCTTTAGACAATAATTTCCACTAATAAATTTGTAAATTGAACATTTTGATGATAACTTTATATAGTTAAAACACTCTTTCTGAAAAATATCTCTGTATTGTTTTTATTTTGAGCACAGGTAAATATTGGTGTTTTGAAGAAAAATGAAGCGAAACATGATGAAATGGTTGATATCTGCCAATTCCTCAACAAATATGTACCCAGCAGTGCAGGTGCAAATTCAGGCCCGGTCAAAATTCTGAGTGGTGGTGACTACCTCACGTTTGAGAGGCACAAACAAGCCCAGATGTCTCATCGAGATCAAGATACCCCATACAACAGACTTGAAGGTCTTGTGCCGAAAATGGAAGAATTTCACAACCAAGCAGAGCTTCTAAAAGTAATTATAATTTGTACATAAACTACATTATAAAACACTAGCATAAGATTTCAGTATATGAATTTAGAAAGAAAGAAACAAACAAGAAATTATAGCTTCAATAGTTTATTCATTATTATACAAGAAATCACTTATATGTGATATATATCACTGATGGTAAGGCATGTACAATACAGTAATTAAGATATCTTAGTACAACTAGAAATTTTGAATTTGTGGATTTTATTATTATGTTGTCATTTATCTTTTTTATCTGTTCATAGATAATGTGGAAAATGCTATATTCGCCAGCCTCCTCAAGAGATATAGGAACGCTATATGCAGCGCGGAACATCACAGATTCCAGAAATGTATCCACTGATCCATCCGGAAACTTCTATGCATCATCAGTTATGGCAGAGAAGTTTACAGATGCGTATCTAGTAGCAGGGGCACTGAAATATTTCCGAATGAATTCCATAGCAACAGCACTGACTAAAAACATTTATGATGGACCGATGGGTGACACATCAGAGATGAACAAATACTTGCTCCATCATGCCAATTCATTTCTGGAAAACTATTTGGACATGGAAATATCAGGCATTCCAGATAACGGACCACAATCAAATGACTATGTGTGCAGATACTGTGGCAAAAAGTATACACAAGGACAAGGACTGCGAAAACATGAACACAAAATACACGATCATCCTGACCCCCGCTTTGAAACAAACTCAGAACCTATAACTTCAATATCAACACACGATGAAGACCATATTCTCAATTACACAAAACGTGTCCTTATTGGGCTTCTGCAAAGAAACCATAATGATGCTATTTCCATGGGTGATGGTGCTCGTGTGATGCTCGTTAACCAGTATTTGTGTCTGCTGTACAAACTGTCTGGATGTCCGAAGTATGCCTTTGGAATATTGGAAACCATATGTCGAGCGAAGATTGTATTGTCTCCACGATTGGCACACCGACTAGTCTGGAACCGGACTGTTAACCACCGTGGAAGAAATCGACTCCAATCTTCCAAATGATTTAGATCTGAAGCACTGCAACAAAGTGTTTAAGGATGAGGCACACAGTTTCCGCGGCGTGTTCACAGATAAATCAATATCAAGAGTTAGCAGAAGGGCTTTGGCAACACATTTGATTGTCAAGAACGTTGACAAGGAGACGGAGACACACAGCCCCTCTGGTGTACACAAGAAAGCAGATCTTGCACAAGATGTCAATGTTATCGTCATGCAGCTACTACAACAGAATGTATATGATAACATTCCTGGAAGAAGACACAATGCATTTCCAGAAAATAAATCCAATCCCTTCAGTACACTTGACATGGATGCTGTAAGAGACTGGATAAGCCAATCTTTACGCAAGTTTTCTGCTAAACATTTTTACCCAACACCAGACTGATTAAGGTAGAGTGTGCCATATTTATGGATGTCTCATTTTCTGTAATGATTTTATATTTCAAACACGAATTATTGTAAAACACATTTTTGCATTGTTTTGGATATTATTACAGAAATGACTTAGATATGTATTTACAATTTGGGACACACTTCACCTTAAACAGAATCCTCAGAGTCAGAAACTATTTGGGGCTTTCTCTTGTACAGTTCCTCTAACTCCTCATCACTATCATTGGAATCTTCATCAGACTGAGGTTTGGTCATTGATAGCCGAATAGCCTTTAGAATACTAGACTCCTCACCATTACATACAGGACCAACACATGAACATTTGTCAGAACAACTACATTGACATCTACATAGGCGTGTGCAATTGTCACAGCATTTGTGAAGTGGCTCCACAGTCAGGTCTGAATCTTCAGTTACAAATGGTGACATCAACCGTTTTCTTCGACAGGTAACAGTAGTCACATACTGTTTCATTGATGAACTTATATTAACAATGTTCATGCTGTATCTGTGTTTCATCAGAACTGCATTGCAATCTATGTCTGGATCCCGGCCAGCCCGGCCCGACTCTTGAAGGTAGTTGTCGGTGTCATTTGATGGGCCATATGTATCAGTGTTGACACATTTTACATCAAGTCCCATGCTGAAAGATGTTGAACAGAGAACAACTCGAATCAGTCCATTCTCATCTCTGAAGGATGAACACACTTCTGCTTTAATTTTGTCGCAGGTTGTCAAATGGAACATTGAAAATATTCTGTTTCTATAGCTGTTTACCTGATTGTCTTTCATGGCGTATTGTTTTTCCTGCAAATGGATTTGATGGAACTCAAACACTTCAGCAAGATGTCTGATCTGTCGAAAGAAAACTATTATACGTGGACAGGAGCTTCCTTTGTTTAACAGAAGATCAAGCAGCCATTGAAAGTTCTGAAAAATGCCGCTACCCATACTTTCAACTGAGTACTTGATGTTTGGTTTATTAGGACTTACTATAATTTGTTCACAATTTTTCATACACATTTCCTGTATTATAGTTTCCCTTGTGGCCTCTGTTGCTGTCGCTGTAAGTGCAATGACTGGGATGTCCCTTTTTACTAAGGATCGGATTTCTCCTAGATTACCGTATGCAGGCCTGTAAGCTTGCTGTTTCCGTGGGTTTTCTGATTTACCACTGTAAATGAAATACAACAAATGTTCACCTTCATTGCAAAACGTCAAAAACATAGAAAGGCAATACGGACACCTAAAATAGGTGAAAGGTGACTTTGACACCCTCCCCGTACATAATTGCTATAATATCATCATTAATTATGTACTAGCTGGTCATAGCAGTGCAACATTGTAATAGATAATAGATATGATAGTATTTGTCAATTTTAGGGTTTAAAGTTGATAAAAGTATTTAATATTAAGCGGTAATTTTAGGGATATCATTTTGGTCTAATTTATTTTTCAATTTTTTTTTTGTAGTTTTGGTTGTGTTTGTTTGTTTTCTGTTTTTTCTTCCAAATATCATTTAAGTTTCTAAAGAACATTTCAATAGTCAATATAGTTTTTTATATCCTAAATGTTATTTTAATTGCAATTTTCACTTGCATTTGAGGTATGTGATCAATGCTCCAAAATTATAAATCAATTCTTTTTAAATTTGAGATGAAGTGACAGCAAAGTACACTTTTCGTGGATTGTATTTGCATCAATTTTATCTTTAAAATAATTCTGATAGCAAATATTCATTCTAAGATTAACATTCATTTGATATGTTATGGTAAATGTGTATTAGCTGAATTTTTTTTACATGTATTGCAGTGCCATTTTAATGTAAAACATATATCAAACCGTTTAATTCACTAATGAAATTATGATTAACTTTTCACTCTCAATTTTAATATGTCTGCCTGCCAAAAATATCATAAACCTTTTCTAAACCATTCGTTTTTTATACTATTTGTCCACTCACTACCCTTTTCAATATTTAATATTCTACCTTCCATAATTAGTATGAATCACAAATTTTGCCTATCTAAAACATCAAAGGCTTTCTTGTAATCTAGAGAGCAACAGTATAATGTCTTTGAACTATACTATATCAACACGTTTCTTTGAACTTTAAAAAGTGGGCAAATGAAGACCACCCCGATTATAGTGTAGCTATAGGGATCTCAACAGTTTCAAAGATAGATATGTCAAAGAAAATAAGACCGGCGAGTCATGCGAAAATACAATAAAAAGTTACATAATGTCACACTGTCACATCACTAACCGCTTTGGATTCTACACCATGTAATGTTGTGAGGTATTGGGAACTCGCTTTACGCTACATTATGATATCGTCAGGCAAAACAACAAACGTCTTTTCTGTTCCAAGTCTTTGTATGAATAATCAAAATGTATCTCACAAACGAAAAGAATTACAACAAAGGGGAATAACCCATATACATATGGAGTTGGATTATCTCCCCTAGACTGTACAATTATGTGATCTCGTAACACCCATACAACCTACATACACAACAATAGTGTTTAAACAACAATAAATATCGTTATGTTGTGAAAACGATCCCCCTCAGCCGATAAATGTATATATGATATATATAGCACCCCTATTTGGTGGGCCCTGTCCCGGGGGTGGGGGTCGGGGTCCCAAAAGGATGCTCCTGACCGAATTTGGTTCCAATCCATTGATAACTTGTATGACTAGTAGCGATTTAAAGAATTAACCTTTATTACTCCTTTTTGGTCCCGTCTTTCCGGCCCCTAAGGAGTTAAAATATATACAATTTCTTTTCCCCTTCCCCCAATGATGTTCCCGATCAAATTCGGTCAAAATCCATCATGTAGTTTACGATTAGTAGCGATTTAAAGGAGATGTTGACGGACGGACGGACGCCGCGCCATGGCATAAGCTAACAGGACCTTCAGTCCAGATGAGCTAAAAATATTGTTGAAATCAAAACAAGCCAAGATCAATCATCAATCTTTTTGGTATTAATTCGAGGCTAAATAAAAAAAAATGACTTGACCTATACCTACATATTGATATATTCACAGTATTGATTGCATAACATTTGTTTTTATTTCTTGTAGGGTCCAGCAGAGGAAGAGGCAAAGGAAGGCTATTCAAAAACACGTGGAAGGCTACATTTCTTGTCGTTCACAGACCCGTTGCTTCTTTGAGAGAACTATGAAGATATCCGGAATCTACCCAAATAAGTAAGTATTACCTGTAGGTGAGATTCAGAATCTAAAGTGTTTGCTGTGATGGTCTTGCTCATATATAAGTAAAATCAGTCGGGACAGTCAACTAACAATCGAGCAAAATGGAAAAGTGACAACAGCCACACGCACACACAATGTATGATTTGGCTCTAACCAATAGATCACTAGTTTAGTCTTCAGGCAGCATAACATTTCTCACGGTGAACATATCTTTGGTATCCATGAACACCATGATACATAATCTATTTTCGAACACAGATTAAGATTACTTTTCTTGTACACCATTTGGACATTTTAGCGACTTTACTTGTTCCGACAAATGTTGCTGTTTTTATCAAATGTAAAATGTTGCGATTGGGTATAACTGTGGTGCTATGTGTCCTTAAATGACGTTAGCTGTTAATAGGACGTTAAACAAAATAAACCAAACCAAACCAAACTATGTGAGCGATATTTTAAACTGTGTAACTTAAGTATTCTATTCAATTTTTTTCATCTATTTTGTTGATTTCAAAATATATGAATTAATATTATAAAAGTCTGTGTTATGTAATGAATGTGTTGGAAAGGCCCAAAAGGGCCTTTTACTGCTTTGTTAAAGTGTTAGCTAAACACATTTTCTGTGGTACTTTTTAAGAGGTATTTACGTAAAAAAGTACTTTTGTACCAAAAACTGGTCTACGATTTTGTGTTTGAAAATCATCATAAAAATCGTGTGAGTGGATCAGATTCCTGGTCTTACACACACTTTTTGAGCACAGGATCTAAATGCAAAACTTATAATGCCTCCATCACTGCTGGAACAATAGTCTCAGTGACATTTTCATAGGCTAAACTACAATTGCCCACAACCTCTCCATTTGAATAGAAATATTTATACCATGCCTTCCTGGAGTTAAAGGTGATATAGAAATATAATCGTACCATCAAATTGAATTTCTGACAGGCTCTTCTGGTTACATTTTGCCACCGAATTATGCTCCTGCATAATCATAAGCTTAGCAATATCAATTCTTTCTATCAATCCCGAGGTTTGTCGGTAATACTGATCATGCACACGGCGAGTATGCCCTAAATGGTTGCATAGCCACTTCATTTCGTGTTCATTTAAACTCAACACCTGGAATACAAAGACAACAAATAAAAACATGTACACAGCACCCCATCTGTTTATCTAATGGTCTAGAAATTTAAGACGCTACCTACTTAGTCAGCATTAACATATTATAAAGCAAAACTTTAGAGTTATACTCAGAATTACCTTAGAAATGCAAAAATGTTGACATTGGTGATGCTAAAACAATAACAAGGTTTACCAAAAAAATCAAAGTCGAAAGTATGTACTACAATGCAATGTTTTTATACTAAATTGTTTTCTCCTTTCAGTCCAACATTATTCTGGACAGTTTTTACAATACCTGTGCAATAGTTGCTGTGTGCTTCCTCAGGTTTGTTGCCAATATCCTCTTGGGGTACTTAAGTTTTGCTCCCAGCCTTTCTTTCACCTCATTTAAGCTGTCCCCAGCTCTTACAACACCAGAGCCTGGTTCACAAAAAGTGTAAATAGTGAATAAAAATACAAACTTCATTTTGTTTTTGCTGAAATATTAAAGCCCGAATATACGTAACTAGACGTGAAAATTTAAGTGTCCAGATATTGCTAACATTTATAGATATGATCTGAATTAAGTTATATCATCCATATTTAAGATCATTTCTTATTTGAGTATTGGTATAACAGCAGTTAAAACTAGCGCGCTCCTCTATTTTGGAACTCTTCTGTGTTGTTGAATACAAAGTGAAAGTAAATCTGGTGGAAGTGGACTTCTGGTTCGAAATTTAACATTTTTAGCAAAAAGACTTTCATTCCGGGCATCATTTTGTGTTATTTTTTTCATTATCTATAGTATGGATACAACAAATGTAACAAACGTTGCGGGCATCATTTTGTGTTATTTTTTTCATTATCTATAGTATGGATACAACAAATGTAACAAACGTTGAAAACACAAAATATGGACTTCGTGTCAGCCGGTGCAGACTATGACGTCAACTTCGGTTTGTTGTTTTAGTGGGACCCACCTAAATTATTTTACATTACTTTGGAATTTTCTGTTAAATGTTTTCTTATAGCTACCACCCATCTTTACTTTGTTTGTGTCTCTTATTTTTGCATGATTATCAACTGGATTTTATTTGTTTACAGATTTTTTCTGAATCATGAAAAAATCTTAAGAGTTACATATATTGCGGCTTTAACCAAAAATTAGAAAACAATGGTTGGATATAAATGTGTGTATTGTTTTTGTATTTCAATTTGCAGTGAATTGGGAATATCATGACACCCACTGCTGTTTTTGTCATATTGAATTGTAACCTAAACTATTCTGTAATATGCTTACTCTTATTCGCGAACATGTAGGGATTTTCTGCTTTTATTCCACCTTTATCTCTGGAGGCCTTGTTGGAGAGAAATTCCAGCACCCTCTGTGTTTCTAGTGGAATAAGAACAGGAACACCTCTTCCAGTCTGAAAAAAGCAAAGCAAAGTTTTACGTGTCAATTCTATAAAATTCACAAAACTTCAATACAATACAATAAACTATTACATTATAATGCTAATTAAGATAACATGTTATTAAATCCACATAACGGATTGTGTGGCTGATTTTGATAGACTTACTTTGCCACGAATCTCTACCAGATCTTGTGTTTTCAGCAATTTTTTCTCAAAATCTGAAAGGGACTGCCGCATAGAAAGGTCCGTTTCATCTAGATCGGCTCTTGACAGGTAGGTATCTATTCTGAAGACATAAAGATACTACACATTAGATAAGGTGTATTTGGTCTATCCTTGCTTGCCAGTCTTTACACACTACAAGTTAAAATATCTAATTTTACAACAATCAAAACTCTCAAACCTCTTCTTGATCAAGAATATTCCAGTACTAGTATAATTCTATAAAATTTTTAAGACAAAACATACCCGGTATTCAAGTATTTAAAACAAAAATCTGTGAGTTGTCTTTTAGTAACAATACCATTTCTGACGTTCATCATGTTTCAATGAAAGCAAGCCAGGTATGCCAGATTACTATGCGATTATCTGGTAAAAATTCAGTATCTGGTAATAAGCTCATACAAGTCCATTACACTTCAGTAGCAATGCTTATTGTCTTCCAATAATTATAAGCACACTCTCTACTTTCAGTTAAGAGTTTGAGACTTGATCCCCTCCTTGTAGGATATGTTTATCTAATTTGTTAATGATGGTGCAAAGACTCAAACTTTTCACCTCCATCGTGGCTGTTCCAACAATCGTGCATAGATATGTTAACTATTTATAGGATATAAATCACTATCTTTGAGAAAAAACTGAATCATGGCAGTGATGATGTTTGAAAGTTATATAAATATACTATTATTCCAAAATAGTAACAACTATAATTATATAAGAGAGATACGTACAGCAAGCATAATGGTATGTGATCGCCCTTATATATAGTAGCTGATTTTACAGGTAAAAAGGTTTCAAATAAATATTTACATGTACCTCAAGCTCTCTAACTCCCCAGGACGTCGCCGGTTGTACAAAAGCAACCTAGCCTGTGTCAGAATTACTGCCTCTCTGAATATTGCTTCATTAGGTTCAGACAAATCAAGAGTTTTCAGCGCTTCTACCATGTAAGTTGCCAAATGTGCAATGTCTTCTGGATGTGGCAATTCTTTTTCTTTGTTGAAACGTCTTTCTTCAAGTGTGACTCGGGCAAGTTTTGTTACTTTAACACTCCATTCTAGCTGCATCAGACGCAGAAAATCTGTTGCTTCTTGTTTAAGTTTCTCATCACTGGCTTTGATACTGAATCCCAACTTCAAGGAGGCAAGACGGGACAAGTCATATCCTAATTTGATAGCGGAACTAGGATTCTGTAGCTCTTTCTCCTGATTCTCTTTGCAAACATCCAATGTACTCTCAACAATAAGATCAAAGTTTTTGGGTATCAGAACACTGCTCATTGTCGACTCCTTTAATTGTAATTTATCCCTGATCAGTAACAATAGTCTCCCAGCAAGACGCATTCGAAAACTTGTGATATTTCTTCTACGCAGGCGGTTTCCTACATTTTTCATGAGCCATATTTCTCCTAGTGCTACTATCAATTTATCGTTTTGTGCACACTCTGTAACATCATCTCTAGTCATTGATGGAAACACCTCCTTCACAATCTTTTTTGATGGGTGTGTGGTAAGTTGTCCCTTCAAGACTTTCATCTGTACTATGGTTGCTCCTTTGCTGACTGCTTCTTCAAACTCATGATCACCATTTGGTTTCTGTGTGGAAACTTCATTTGCTACACAGGTATGCTGGTGTTTTGTAATGTTTTCTAAAATAATCCACTCCTTGCATTTTGGACAAGGACCATATTTTGAACAGTCAAATGCCAGAGGTCGTCTTGCTAGTAGAATTTCTCCCTGTTTCTGCTTCCATACCTTTTCATTGTGCATGTGATTTCCTTTATTTCTTATAACAGTCTGTAATCGATGTAATTGTGCATTCAACACCTTCTTCTTTGTGGCATCCAAGGTTTCTCCTATTTCCTGCTTCATTTTAATGAAAGTCTTTACTTCCTCCTTTATTCTGTGTGCATGTTCAAGATGTGTTTGGATGTTTGTTTTAAGCTTTCCACAGTAGTAGCATGAATGTCGTCTGTCATATGGTCTTCCATGTTTTGTTTCCGCTTTCTTTTCATACTTTTTGATGAACATTTCTGGGAAATTAATGTCATACAAACGGTCTTCTTCTTTAAGCTGACTTTCAGCTGGTGGAATCTTTTCTGATGCTGCTGTTTCATCATGTTCAAATTCAATTGTGATGCATCCTTCCTGGTCATCAGTTCTGTTCTTTCTTTGGGTTAGACTGGTGAAGCTGTTTGCCGATACTGGAAAATCTGAAACGTTTTTCCCTATTTTGCTTTTGCAAATGGAAGATAGATCCATATTTGATTCTTCATCTTCACTTTTTTCAAGAAAGCTCGAGATATCTGGAACATCATATTCATACACCTCAGAAATTTCACTGTCACTGTCAGGCACATACTCTGGGTCATTATCGGAATCATAATGACTAGAGACATCCTCTGTAAGTTCAGTTATGTTCCATAAAGGTTCATAGATGTAGTCTGAGGCTTGATTGATGCCCACTGTAGATTCAGCTAAAGGTTCAAATGCAAGTACAGTGATGTCCTTTGTGGATTCCGTTGTTGGTTCAGTGGCATCCTTAGTGGGTTCAACTGTAAGTTCAGTGATGTCCTTTGTTGGTTCTGCTGTAGGTATAGCGACGTCCTCTTTGGGTTCAGTTATGTTCTCTGTGGGTTCATCTGTTGGTTCAGCGAAATCCTCTGTGTGTTCATCTGCTGGTTCAGTGATGTTCTCTGTGGGTTCAGCTGTAGGTTCAGTGGCGTCCGTTGTGGCTTCAGCTATGTCCTCTGTGGTTTCATCTGTTGGTTCAGTGAAATCCTCTGTGTGTTCATCTGCTGGTTCAGTGATGTTCTCTGTGGGTTCAGCTGTAGGTTCAGTGGCATCCGTTGTGGGTTCATCTGTTGTTTCAGTGATGTCCTCTGCGTTCTGCTGTAGGTTCAGTGACGTCCTTTGTTGGTTCTGCTGTTGGTTCAGTGGCGTCCTTTACGGGTTCAGCTGTAGGTTCAGTGACGTCCTTTGTTGGTTCTGCTGTTGGTTCAGTGGCGTCCTTTACGGGTTCAGCTGTAGGTTCAGTGACGTCCTCTGTGGGTTCATCTGTTGGTTCAGCCATGTCCTCTGTGGGTTCATCGATGTTCTCTGTGGGTTCAGCTGTAGGTTCAGTGACATCCTTTGTTGGTTCTGCTGTTGGTTCAGTGGCGTCCTTTACGGGTTCAGCTGTAGGTTCAGTGACGTCCTCTGTGGGTTCATTTGTTGGTTCAGCCATGTCCTCTGTGGGTTCATCGATGTTCTCTGTGGGTTCAACTGTAGGTTCAGCTAAAGATACACCACTAGCATGGTGGCAAAGGCACTTTTGGATATCATCTTTGTACTTTTTTAAAAGCTCTGTTCTTTTCTTCTTTGTTAATTTGCCTGAAAAAAAAATGATTTGGAATAATCATCAAACAAGAGTAAAATGGGGCACCTGGGAATTATGCAATTTACAAGATATCTATTCAAAAACATTGTGGTTTCTTCTCAAGCTTTATGGATATTTCTAACCGCATCTCTATCTGAAGATTTTTAGAAACTTTAACCAATGTTAAATGACGACTATGTTGCAACATATAATACATCTGTAGCTCATCTTACACGAACAAAACATCTCATATTTAACAAATTTACCCAGACACTTGTGAGATATAAAGCCTACTGATTGCTTATTCTGGGGCATTCACAGCCAAAAAAACAACATGTTAGTTTCAAGTAAAAAATCATAATACATTCCATGGCAAATATTTCTTTCAGTTGAAATTTCTAGAGATGTTGCGTACAAATGTGGTATTAGGGTTCTTTTGTAATAAGATTCTAAGCAACAACAATGCGGAGCGCGGATTAACACAATGTATTGCATATATAATATAGCAAACAAACACTGTGCTACACAAACTCATGTGAATTATCACGATTGGTATTTTCTTTTTCTTTCAAATTCATTAATTAATAATGCTTTACACAGTTTCATATGAATTTCTTAAAATCTGTGTGATGATTCCTTTTACATGAAAATATTTGGTCAGTGTATAGATTATATCTGAACTATACAGTTTAATAATTTTAAACAATAACAAAATGGAAAAAATGTTCCGAGCAATCACAATACAATTTCCAAAAATATAATACTAACCATTGAACAACCCATACAATACTGATATTAGATAGCTGACGATTTAAATCCATAAATATTGATTATTTGCCAACCTAAATTGTTAAAACATGCATGCAATGATCTGTAGAGCTGTTCATGTATATGACCAATTATATACAGTGTCTTTTATATTGTGGAGTTGTTGCTATACTTGCTATACATTATTATTTCCTGCCAGTACATTTGCAAAATTAAAATGAGGCATCATGGTACAAAGGCTGAAATAAGAATTTTTGAAATGCTTGAAAATTAATAGAGTAAAATAAGTAACTTTCCAACCATTTTACATGTTATCAGTTTCTACCACAATTGAATTGTTAATTCTTCATATATAAGCCCTGCATTTGACATTGTTTTTATTATTTTTTTACCACACACGAATTTTGGGTTCATAATAATAAATATTTTTTGGAAGATTCTTCTATATTTTTTTAAAATTGAAATCCAGCTATATTCATTAAAATATTAAATATCAAGACAGATATATTTGTTTTGTCAAATTTCTGTGCATGACTCAAACATAACAAAAACAAAAGGTAAAAAAAAATAAAAACATTCGCCACACAGCATCCTCCGCCATTACACCGTTTCTACGTGCGCTGCGTGTTTATCAACCTTTTTCGACTATTTATTCATCTATTTATACACATCTGAATAACAGATGTTTTAATAATATTTATAACTAATAGGTTTTCGGCGAACGATTATCGACCGAAGGGATCATTAACACAAACACAACGATATCGCTCGTTGATTGTTTACACTGTGTGTGTTATAATGTTTCATGCTGTATATGTATGTGATCGTTTCGTTATTTATTTACTTGTGTCTTGAGAAAGGGGCAGACTGCCTTGTGTCTGTATTGTAAACTAGACTATTTATCTATTTTTTTACAATACACATCCAGCGAAATTCTGTTTGCTCAGATCCAGTACCCATGTTGGACCATACCGTCACAATTACTTACTAGATCCTATATATATAATATATACATACAGTGGTCTAAGATTGAGAGTATGCTGCACAGTAGGAAAAAAACTACTGTATTTTCAACATTTAAGGGATATTCTGCACAAGTTCAATAGATTTCTGGTTCTTCTGTACCTTTTAAGAATCTGTTTTTTTTTTTGTTAAAAACAAAACAAAAACAAAAAACTTTTAAAACTATCATCAGCATCAAAATATCTCTTCTTATTGCTGTATCAGAAATGAAATAAAGCTGTCTAAATATAGAGTATAGAAAAATCCAGAGCTAAAAGCCCACTGGATCTTGTACTTTATGCAAGTGGTGGGTAAATACAAATGTTGATATAAGCTGTTCACTTAATTTCTGCTGGGTCTGCAATTTCTTTGCTTAGGTATCAAATTTTAAAATGTACACAATCATTTCACAAGTTTCAGATCTTAGTACAAGGTATGACGCAATCTTGGTCACATTTTTAAGTCAATCTATAGGTCTATAAAAAATTTCCGCAAATAAAATAGTATGTTTTTTTAATATATCGTAAATTGAGATGTATGATTTGATTGATTTCCAGAAGAAAATTTGATGCTTTTAAGCAATTATCATAAAAGCATAAAATGGAATCCCAACTAGTGCAGAATATCATTTTAACAGGAAGGTTTATAACTCAAATGCAACATTAAAACAACAGAACAACAACTATTTAACAAATCAGTATGTATATTTACTTATGCTGGATGATATCAGGGGAGAATTCATGTCGAATTCTTTAAGCCCTGAAACTGATCTTGTAACTCTGTATTAAAGAATGGCAAAGTAATTATTGATTATTTTCTTATGTTAATCTCATGCAACCATACTAATTAATTTCGTAAGTGTAACAATACCAACACTACATAGCATCCATTCATGCATATATATATATATATGATAAATTTTGTTCAACTTTTTGATACATTCCAATTGTACATGATTAAGCACGATATATACATACGTTTCAAGTTCATCCCAAAAGCCAATGATCAGTTGACTGCCGCCTTCAGAATCAATATATCCCGGCCACCATATTCCCATGTCCATAGCACAAAGAACCTGATCTCCTGGTGGTCAAAGAAACACAGAGAATTAATTTACAAATAATTTGCATGAATTAACAACAGCCAGATACAGAATTTCAACAATGCCACACTATTTCAAAACAAACTAACTTATTTAATTGTTTCAGTATCTTAAAATGGAGTTGCACAACTTCCTTGTTTAATAGGTTACACTTCAACATTTTCAAAATCTGTTCAGAATGTCAATGAATGAAGAATATGTGTTTGCTAGTCTAGGCTTACTGCCCTGTAAACACTCCGGGCCATTTTGAGGTTTCTTGTGGCTAATTGCTCCAAGACCACAATGACAGCACTGATTGCTATTAGCAATGCTAGGCATGTCCATATTTCTATAAATGTTCGCCAAACTAGTGTTCCAAATCACTCGTGTTTAATTGGTGAGTTGAAATTGAAGGAATGACCACAATGTGAGATTTCTTTTGCAAGAGAATAACTAACATAGGTCAGTAATGATTTTTATGGACTATGATAGGTAAATAACTTGAAACAGTATGAATATTTGTGACCATTTGTACACAAAATAGAACTGTTATACTTAAAAGAATAAAATTCACACCATGTGTGTGCTTAAATTTTTCAACTTAGTCCATCAATTCATCAAAAGACCCTTTTCCTGAATAAAAAAAAGAAAATGTTAAAATTTAAAGTGTCTGATATGCATATATATATAAAAGGATGTCTGAATCTATTCTTATTCTCTTAACTACCAGTTTGTTTTGGTCTTATTTTTGTTTCATTACCAATTTAAAGCTGCTGAAGGTTATAAAATTCCTTAATAAGAATAACCTTGCATTTTAACAGTTTGACATACAAAGATTGTGAGCTCAGCAGAATTTTCAATATATATATGGTGTTGTGTCACATGATCAATGTTAAAGGGACATTGTTTAAAGCAGTATTGTATCACGCACAGATGAAGGAACTTCTATGCACACTATCTAATAATTGCATGTTTAATAAAGTGCTAAAACCTTTTTTGTAGATCTTCCTCATTTTGCTGGTTCTGATATCGACTGCACCTGGAAAAAAAAGGGGCAAATTACATGATATTATTAAAATGAGAATTGATATATATTCAACTTGCAAACCTTTTCACAAATCATAGTGAAGTCATGTGTAAATTGATTATTCAAACATAAATTCAGTGTGTATTACTAATCACTTGCCTGATGGTACAATGGTATTACTATCATGTAAACCACAATTATAAGTTGATGAATATTGCACACTGAATATGCAAATCTGTACAGTATTTTAAAACATCTTCCAAATCTTCTGCAAATACAAATTTTAGTCCTCTCTGTATTGTCATGTTGTTGAAGCAGTCTTCCACAACAATTGAACAGTTGTGATTATTATATAAACAATAAGATAGCACCAAAATAAACTCCCACTGAGTACTAAAATGAAGTCTTGTGGCTTGCAACATTATTATTGATCTATTATCCCTCTGTCCCATCTGTTAAATAGTCTATTCCATTTCCAAAATGCTATAGCAATAACCATCAAAATAGCAAGTAAAGTAGTTAATATGAAAACAAGCAACACATCCAACCCAAGGAGTAAATCCTCCATTTTGAAAATGTCTGAACTTCCTGTTGTCCAAACAGTAAGTGCTAAAATTGCACCTTGGGAAAAATGCTTCAGTCCAAGGACTATGGGTTAATTGCATTGCCATCAATAAACTTCATATATGATCTTCTGGGCTGTCCAAGAATTGATAGTCAACATGTTCCAACTGTTAAAATTTTAACAGGAGGCCCCTGGGTCTTAACAGTCACCTAAATTTCGAAATATTTTAGTCAACTTTTACCTATTCAGGCCCCGCTCATAAGTCCCAGGAGGTCAGTGAAGCCAATATTTTCAAAATGTCAAATTGTCATCCTATGCTGATAATTTCAACCTAGCTAGATTGAATTCCAATAGAAATTCAACAATTGATAGTAGAAAATGCAATTTTCCTATATAAACTATATTACAGTTTACCCTGCCCCAGGGGCTAATGCTAGACCCCAGGGTCATGAAATGCACAATTTTGGTAAAACACATTAAGACCCTTCCCTCAATGGAGTATTTGATCCTATCCTATTTGGGTGTTGGATAGAAGATTTTTTTTTTTAAATTTCAGTCAATTTGACATCCTTTTGCTCCGTCCATCAGTCCCCTGGTGGCTGGCCTTGGGACCATATAATTCACAAGTTTGGTTGACCTTTGCCTATGGAAGCTTTCTGAGACGAAGTCAAAAATGTAAATTGTTTACAGACAGATGATGCACAACGACAGACAAAAGGCGATTAGAATAGGTCACTCGAGGCTTCATCAGTCATTGTGCTTTTTAAAGGTTATAATAGAAATACCACTATATTTGTCAATCAAATGAGATATCATTCTAAGGACTTCAATAGTTTCTAAACTACTATTCCATAGATTTCAATACATGTACAAACCAATCAAATGACATTACTATGAGGACACAAAATGTAATTTTTGAACCTTTTTTTTTCATTTCAACTTTACTACATACTTTCATCCTTTTCTTTTTCTTTCTTTTCTGCATTCCTGAAAAGTAATCAGATGAAAGCATTTAAAATCAGTCACCTTTCAATAAAAAAATTGATACAATAATAAATAATGTCAATAATGAATTAAACTGCATCATACAACTGCTTTGTTCTTTTAAGATTTGTTTGTGGTGCTAAGACTAAGAGCCAAAACTGTTAAAACCAAGGAGGTGGATCATAATTTTAGATATCCGATTCCAAAGGAATGTCAAGTCCATGTTCCTATTTGAGCATAGGATTGTAAATTTTAAAGTAAAATAGAGACAACACTGGACCTCTGTCATTGCTACGTACAGAAGTAAAATACTAGAGATACAGGATCTGGCAGTTTGAGACCAATGTAGCATGAACTTTTTCCTTGTCAGAACAGTGAAGGTATTGAGTACCACACATACCGGTATGTATGATTATATCATTGTAATCAGTTACATAAATTAAAGACACCAATAATATTCGCACAATTTTTTCAAATGAGTTCATAGCACAATTTCTAAAATATTGATAAAGTCCAGAGATCTGCAGATACTCGGAATTCCTGTGATTCACACAATATATTCAAGTTCCAAAAATCACTGGTACACACACAACTAATGAAAAAATGTGGAATTAGCTATATGTAATTTGTTTTATGGTAAGGTAGCATATATGTCATTTGATCTTGCTACATTTTGCTAGAGAGTTTCACATGCCTCCGATATCCGTGTCCAGGTCGATAGTAAAAATTCCTTTTACATTAATATTGTGGTCCCTGCAAGAATAGACTCATCCGACCAGTGCTCGAACACAAAACATAGTTTTTTGTTGTTTTATTTCCAATACCTATTGAAAAGTTAAAGTTTAAATTGTGATTATATAATTATACAGGATAGACTTACCGTTAGTAATTTCAAGCCTATCACCGTGACTTTTGCACGTTGGTTTATTTTTGGCACCAGGTCACATGACACCTGTGCAATGGCGGGTATTTACGTAAGTACAGACCAGTGCTCGAACACCCATATAGAACTTTTGTTTTCAGTTTTTTTGTGTGGTAAAGTCGGTTATATTGTAATGTACATACATCTTTTCTTAAAAAAATATTGTTCAGATTATCAAACATCCCGTGGGATAAAAATAGATCGGAACACAGCGGAAGCTGACATTTAGGACCAGTGCGCATATCTTCCGATTCAGATCATAGTATCATGGACGAGTAAAGATGTCCCATACCTCTTATATTTTGCTAGAAATGTCAAAACGTATTCCTCTTGTCTACATCTGGTACACAACCATTGGCACTCGTCGACAATCAAGCTAAAGTCAACCTTTGTTGGGACAAGTGATGGTAGACAATCGTAGTGGTACCTGCTGTCGCACCCAACTCAGAATCTGTCTTCGTCCGTCATTTTGATATTTTTTTTAAAAACGGTGTCCGATCTACATTTGAATCATTTCTGTTCTTTTAAATTGTGTATTTTGCTATAATTCTTTCAAAATACAGATTTTTCCTTGAATGCTAACCTTTCCGGAAACGATGTTTGTTTGATGATATTTGATTGTACACTATATGATAACCATTGTCGTCGGCTCAAATTTGGATTATCGTCCTTGATAGAGAGCTATCGCTACCGGAGGTAAGAAAGTGCTGTTACACCCCATAATACTCATACGGACGGAAAGTACGATTTAGTAAATGAGAAGCAAAAATAAACAAAGTGTTCGAGCACTGGTCAGTATAGTCAGAGACTTGTATATCACAAGTCTCTGGTATAGTCTAAGCATTCAAGCATATTGTTTGACATTATTTATTACAACGTGATAGCTATAAATCATACATAGATGGAAATATACGACATTTTTCTACTAACCTGCATATGTATCAATGCCATTTGCGTGTTGTAAACTAAGTATTTCTAATCATTTACCAAACCAACTTTGCTTTCCACCATATTTGTAATGGCTGCTTACCATCGGAATGCCTCTAGATTTTTTAATGTAATCATCGGAGAAATACACAGGTGTTAACTGTTATCAGCAATAACAATTATAATGTACTTATACGTTGTTAAAAAATGTTCAAGATGTGAAATGATCCATGATTGATACATCGAACACGTACAAACAAGTTTAATTTGAACTTGATTGTACAAATCGTAACTTTCCGATTGGTTGCAGTAGTTGACAGGATTCCGTCGTCAGCGTTTTTTTTAAATTTTATTTTAGACCATTTGAAGTAATAGCCATGAATATATCCCTGAATCTGGTTATAAGAATGTAGTGTGATAGTTTTAAAATGAATTTTTTTTTAAATCAGTTAGAATTTCTGCGAACAAATTACGAAATACATACTTGTATGGTGCGTAAATGAATGCACGGGAGATACGGGGATGGTGGGGGATTTTGACTCGACAAATTTGATAAATCTTTATTTTTGAAAGGCAACCTTAAAGGAGATATAAAATAAACGAACTGAAAGTGCAGGTCATCCCTTATACGATGCAATCTAACTGATCACTTGACCTAGGACCTACTGTACAGAAATTATAACGTTGTCCCGACCTGGACTGTCAAACAAATGAAACAGGACGAGAGGGTATTTTTCTATATCTGGTTCGATGATCTATAATAATATCCATACAGATAATTGAGTAAATGCAGATGTGTCTACGAACAAACGAAAAATAAATATAAATGCATATAATTGTATAGTTGCACTTACTTGTACGATACCGACAGCGGCGGTCGGTAACCGCATCAACCTCCATCTTTTTAATTTTGCTGTAACCGGAAGTTCACCGGAAGTTCCACTTCACGCGCGGCAATTCTTTGTCGCCGGAAACTACGATTCACACTGTGTGACATGGGAGGTAACTCTACGAGAGAGTCCGTCGACACGGACAAAATATTGTCCTATGTAATTAAGACTTAATTTCTAGATCGACAGATTTAATCCTATGGAGGCGGTGGGCAAATTTTGGGAACAGGATTAGGTGTTAACAACTTAATTTTTCATTAGCCCCCAAGTCTGTCCTTGACAAGAAAATTAACACTTAATTGCCAGATGCTAGCACGGACAGACGCCGCGCCATGGCATAAGCTAACCGGACCTTCGGTCTAGATGAGCTAAAAATATTGTTGAAATCGAAACAAGCCAAGATCAATAATAAATCTTTTTGGTATTAGTTCGAGGCTAAATAAAAAAAATGACTTGACCTATACCTACATTTTATAACATGTTTATAGTAACCCGAGAACAGTATTGATTGCATAACATTTGTTTTTATTTCTTGTAGGGTCCAGCAGAGGAAGTGGCAAAGGAAGGCCATTCAAAAACACGTGGAAGGCTACATTTCTTGTCGTTCACAGACCCGTTGCTTCTTTGAGAGAACTACGAAGAGATCCGGAATCTACCCAAATAAGTAAGTATTACCTGTAGGTGAGATTCAGAATCTAAAGTGTTTGCTGTAGTGGTCTTGCTCAGATATAAGTAAAATCAGTCGGGACAGTCAACTAACATTCGAGCAAAATGGAAAACTGTTACATTGGTTTGATAATTCATACAGCGCCCCTCCCCCCTACCAACAGCCACAGCCACACGCACACACAATGTATGATTTGGCTCTAACCAATAGATCACTAGTTTAGTCTTCAGGCATCATAACATTTCTCACGGTGAACATATCTTTGGTATCCATGAACACCATGATACATAATCTATTTTCGAACACAGATTAAGATTATTTTTCTTGTACACCATTTGGACATTTTAGCGACTTTACTTGTTCCGACAAATGTTGCTGTTTTTATCAAATGTAAAATGTTGCGATTGGGTATAACTGTGGTGCTATGTGTCCTTAAATGACCTTAGCTGTTAATAGGACGTTAAACAAAATAAACCAAACCAAACCAAACTATGTGAGCGATATTTTAAACTGTGTAACTTAAGTATTCTATTCAATTTTTTTCATCTATTTTGTTGATTTCAAAATATATGAATTAATATTATAAAAGTCTGTGTTATGTAATGAATGTGTTGGAAAGGCCCAAAAGGGCCTTTTACTGCTTTGTTAAAGTGTTAGCTAAACACATTTTCTGTGGTACTTTTTAAGAGGTATTTACGTAAAAAAGTACTTTTGTACCAAAAACTGGTCTACGATTTTGTGTTTGAAAATCATCATAAAAATCGAAGACAACTCAATGGTTCCAAAGAGTGGATGGAATATCCGATATTAAGCTCTACAACTTCACGATAGTCCGAAGTCCGAACCAGCCAACATTTAATTTTAGGTTCTAAGCCATAATGATAATGCTTAAAGGTGTTTATAAGGTAATAGGTGAATCAAGAAATTAATTAAAATGTTCTTCTCATTCACAGAATCTATTAATGCCTCTGTTACTTTACTGTTTACTTTTCATTGATATAAGGTCCATGCCTTTGTCATATCATAGTACAATGTATATAATAAATGATGTAGCGTGGTAAAATGGTAGCCTCCGCTAGAGAATTTCTCTTTATGTCGATCGGTTGAGTGTCGACATAGGTCTCAGGTTCGATCCCTAGCGGAGGTAGTGATTTGAATTTTATTAATCACGCGCTTTGTTACAATGATTTAGGGCTAAGCGGTATATCGGCATTTACATTTGTATTTTTTATTTCCTGGGATTGAGAAAAAGATCAATGTTGACCGCACCTGCCCAATAGAGCAACTGCAGGAATTCCTCTATGGAGCATTTCAGGAAGCACCACTACGCCTTGTTGGATTCCAGTACGCTAAATGCGCAAAGGGAGCGAGACTACAACTGGAGATTTTACAGCCTTCCTCCGTAACAGCATTGGCCACAACCATAAGGAAAGGGAAGGTTTATCTCTTGCCGCTAGGGGATATGACTACAGGATTTCACTAGGAGGTATACTTATAAGCATGGTGCTGTTACTTTACTGTTTACTTTTCATTGATATAAGGTCCATGCCTTTGTCATATTATAGTACAATGTATATAATAAATGATGTAGCGTGGTAAAATGGTAGCCTCCGCTAGAGAATTTCTCTTTATGTCGATCGGTTGAGTGTCGACATAGGTCTCGGGTTCGATCCCTAGCGGAGGTAGTGATATGAATTTTATTAACCACGCGCTTTGTTACAATGATTTAGGGTTAAGCGGTATATCGGCATTTACATTTGTATTTATTTCCTGGGATTGAGAAAAAGATCAATGTTGACCGCACCTGGCCAATAGAGCAACTGCAGGAATTCCTCTATGGAGCATTTCAGGAAGCACCACTACGCCTTGTTGGATTCCAGTACGCTTAATGCGCAAAGAGAGCGAGACTACAACTGGAGATTTTACAGCCTTCCTCCGTAACAGCATTGGCCACAACCATAGGGAAAGGGAAGGTTTATCTCTTGCCGCTAGGAGATATGACTACAGGATTTCACTAGGAGGTATACTTATAAGCATGGTGCTGTTACTTTACTGTTTACTTTTCATTGATATAAGGTCCATGCCTTTGTCATATTATAGTACAATGTATATAATAAATGATGTAGCGTGGTAAAATGGTAGCCTCCGCTAGAGAATTTCTCTTTATGTCGATCGGTTGAGTGTCTACATAGGTCTCGGGTTCGATCCCTAGCGGAGGTAGTGATTTGAATTTTATTAATCACGCGCTTTGTTACAATGATTTAGGGTTAAGCGGTATATCGGCATTTACATTTGTATTTTTTATTTCCTGGGATTGAGAAAAAGATCAATGTTGACCGCACCTGGCCAATAGAGCAACTGCAGGAATTCATCTATGGAGCATTTCAGGAAGCACCACTACGCCTTGTTGGATTCCAGTACGCTAAATGCGCAAAGGGAGCGAGACTACAACTGGAGATTTTACAGCCTTCCTCCGTAACAGCCTTGGCCACAACCATAGGGAAAGGGAAGGTTTATCTCTTGCCGCTAGGAGATATGACTACAGGATTTCACTAGGAGGTATACTTATATGCATGGTGATCAAGGCCCAAATCATGATTACTAAACAATATGAGTTGGCTGATGAAACATTGTATTAATATATTCTATATTATTTTAACATATCATAGCGAAATATATAAATATCGCAATTACTAAGAGATCAGTGCAAATGAAGTAAATGAAGTATGTTTGTAAGCAATCTATGTAAAATCTAGATGTTCATTCTCACTCTGTTACATGAAACATCAAACAATATCGCATAAGGGGTCACGTCAAGGTGGCCTTTTAGATTAACCAATCAAAGTCCTACTTCCAGAATCTTGAAAGTGAAATTTGTATGTGCAAACTAGCATGACTTAGAATACAAAGCTTACATAATCTGTAAATCTAACTCGCGTAATTTCGTCCCAATAAAAATAACAAAAGTCACCCTAACTTGACCCCTTCTGCGATGTAGATGTCAATGTAACAAACAGCCTGCCTGGTGTAGCCTACACTGGACATGGTGTCAGGGCCAGAGGACACTCGGGCTAGTAACAGAGTGAGAATGAACATCTTGGTTTTAATTAGATTGGTTTGTAAGTGTTGCATTTCACGACTGACAATAATGCCAGAGTTCCTGCTGAAGTTTTTGAAACAAAGATAAGATCAGTATTCCCTAATCCGTTCGACATCAGGCTTATGCTGCTATAGAACGTCAAGCAGATGCCACATCGCCACAACGTTCCGCAGACGACACATCGCCAAAACGCTCCGCAGACGACACATCGCCACAACGTCCCGCAGACAACACGTCCAAATAATTTGGATAAGCAACGTTAGTAAGTTGCTGATCCAATTTACAACCGTTTTAAATAATAGGTTACTTAAATGGTCTGCGCAGTTTGATATCATCACTGATGCCCAGTTCAGCTTTAAACCTGGTCACGGCACCAATTACGCCATATTTATTATACATGGTATGGTAAAAAAGGTACTGCAAAGACATCAGCTTTACTGCTGTTTTGTGGACTACCGCAAGGCTTTCGATAGTGTTAACAGAAATAAATTGTTTTTGAACTTGTATCAGAATGGAATAAGTGGAAAATTATTGAATATTTTGAAATCCCTTTATGAAGGCTTAAAATCGTGTGTTAGGTACAAGTGAGAGCTTTCTGATTTTTTTTTCATGCACTCAAGGCTTGGTGCAGGGTGAAGGGTTATCTCCCTTCCTTTACTCTATGTTAGTTAAAATGCTTAACGGCCGATCAAAACTATAAAGGTAATTAGGGCAAAAATAAGTGATTAAGAGTACGAGCAAAAACAGCAAGAGACAAAACGAAATAAATCAACGAAATATTTTAAAATGTAGATATATATTGGTACACTCACGATAGGTTTAAAATCAAAAAGTGGCTATGGTTAGTCAAATCTTGTGATAAAGACCAATAACTTTCAGATAGTGGAAAACATTTGTATATACTAACAGACTCGAACAGAGTCTTCAGACTTGCCATGCTGTTGTAAAAACTCTCTCTTGCAAGTTGTAGATCAATGCAAGCCAATAGAAAGTGTTTGACGGTAAATGGTTCATTGCACACAATGCACTGGGGTTGGTTTGGTTCGGTTTATTTTGTTTAACGTCCTATTAACATCTAAGGTCATTTAAGGACGGCCTCCCGTGCGTGCGACATGTATTAGTGTGGTAAGTGCGTATGTGTGTTTTGGGAGGCTGCGGTATGTTCGTGTTAAGTCTCCTTGTGATAGGCCGGAACTTTTGTCGATTTATAGTGCTACCTCACTGAAGCATACTGCCGAAGACACCCAGCAGCACACCCCACCCGGTCACATTACACTGACAACGGGCGAACCAGTCGTTCCACTCCAAATATGCTGAGCGCTAAGCAGGAGTAGCAACTACCATTTTTAAACACTTTGGTATGCCTTGGCTAGGGGATAGAACCCAAAGCCTTCATAGCCCTGAAATGAAGGGAATAAAGTTTTAACAATTTTGTTTATTTTTAGCCCAAAAAGTGTAACCGAGAGAAGGCTTGGTTTGGTTTATTTTGTTTAACGTCCTATTAACAGCTAAGGTCATTTAAGGATGGCCTCCCGTGCGTGTGGTGAGTGCGTATGTGTGTTTTGGGAGGCTGCGGTATGTTTGTGTTAGGTCTCCTTGTGATAGGCCGGATCTTTTGCCGATTTAGAGTGCTACCTCACTGAAGCATACTGCCGAAGACACCCAGCAGCACACCCCACCCGGTCACATTATACTGACAACGGGCGAACCAGTCGTCCCACTCCAAATATGCTGAGCGCTACGCAGGAGTAGCAACTACCATTTTTAAAGACTCTGGTATGTCTCGGCCAGGGGACAGAACCCAAAGCCTTCCTCACAGGGGCGAACGCTCAACTAAAGGCCAAAAGTGAGGCATTGTCAAGGGAGACATTAGGAAGAAGAAAGTTGTGAAGAAAGAATAGAAAAGATAAGATCCCAAGTTTAGTCGCCTCTTACGATCATGCAATGGGGGCAGCAGGTACAATTCTTACGCCCTACCTGCAGGGCAGATCGGCAAAAGTTACGGCCTATCACAAGGAGACTTAACACGAACATACCTCAGCCTCCCAAAACACATATACGCACTCACCACACGCATGCATGTCGCACGCACGGGAGGCCGTCCTTAAATGACCTTAGCTGTTAATAGGACGTTAAACAAAATAAACCAAACCAAACTTCAGCCGCAAAGGAGAGAATCTGCGATCGCACAGCCTACTTCGTCTGCTTCTGCTTCGGCTACAGAACCTGTGAGAAAGGCTGATCAACATCCCAACTAGACCAAAGGCGAAGAAGAGGCCGACAAAGGATCTTGATGCAGGATGGCTAATCGATTATCAGAACAGTATGAAGAAAATGCACAATGAGGGAATGGTGATTGACAAACAGCGTTTTGAACTTGAGAAAATGCGGTTCAAAGCATTAGGACCGCTTGCTAACGTTCGGGGGTGGGGGGGGGGGGGGGGGGGGGGGGGGGGGGGGGGGGGGGTGATAACTGATAACTGATAAGTCTCTCGTTTCAAAGGATGTTTGCTAATTATACATTCCAACATTTCTCAAATCAACAAATAAAAATGATATCTTGTCACAGTTTAAGCTATCGAAGACTGTGCTTGACCTGAAGCCTCTTTTCATGTCCAAATTTATCCAAGGCACCAGCATCACGTGGGACCATCAGAGGGACCATCACAGTCAGCAGCATATATGTCCGTCTTCATCTGTATATCTTTCCCTCTGAATAATCAAATTGTGGGAGTCCACAACACGTCACAACCAAACTAGGTATGTCCTCAACCCAATTCATCTAAACGTATCTTAATCTCCGGAACTTTCCATTTCAGTAGCCCGAAGCTGCGTTTTATGTCGACTCTTGTCGAACTGTGGGCATTGTTATATCTTTTCTCATAGGCGTTGAGGTCACCGTTGTCCCTAAAGGGGACCAAAAGAGTTTCCGAAATGCCGTATGCGGAATCTCCCAGCAAATGGTACTGTCGCGGAACACGGTTGTTCTGAAGTTCTATATATAGAGAGCTGTTTTTAATCACCCCTTGCATCATGAACAAACCCGGGATTGGCACAAAACACATCTAACAAGAAATATCTTTAAAAAAGATAAACGGCATAGTTTTAATGCTGGTGGTTATAATGTAAAACTGCTGGTGAAATAAATTAACGAACTAATTAAGAAATGCGCAGTTTCAGCACAGATAACAAAATTATATCAGTTTGAATCATTTTTGGTTATAATAAGACTGCATTTGAATCAGTAATATGTTTTTATTAATGTGCCATTTGAATAGATACATCCACTTATTCAGCTTGCATTCAATCTTAATTTTGTTTCGTCTTTAACTGCA
The DNA here is from genome assembly GCF_902652985.1 of Pecten maximus. Classification (NCBI taxonomy): domain Eukaryota; kingdom Metazoa; phylum Mollusca; class Bivalvia; order Pectinida; family Pectinidae; genus Pecten; species Pecten maximus. The sequence continues at coordinate 16,814,793 of NC_047027.1, forward strand.
TGTCTGTATTTTGCATTTACCGCTGATTGACCAATCGCATACTCCATCTTAATTGTGTTTTGGGAGGCTGCGTTATGTTCGTGTTAAGTCTCCTTGTGATAGGCCGGAACTTTTGCCGATTTATAGTGCTATCTCACTGAAGCATACTGCCGAAGACACCCAGCAGCACACCCCACCCGGTCACATTATACTGACAACGGGCGAACCAGTCGTCCCACTCCGTGTATACTGAGCGCTAAGCAGGAGCAGCAACTACCATTTTTAAAGACTCTGGTATGTCTCGGCCAGGGGACAGAACCCAAAGCCTTCCTCACAGCGGCGAACGCTCAACTAAAAGGCCAAAAGTGAGGCAGTGTCAAGGGAGACGTTAGGAAGAAGAAAGTTGTTAAGAAGAATAGAAAAGATAAGATCCCAAATTTAGTCGCCTCTTACGATCATGCAATGGGGGCAGCAGGTACAATTCTTACGCCCTACCTGCAGGCCTTACATTGAAGGTCAAGGTCATGGTCATATTGGGAGGGGATATACACTGCTCTGCAGTGCCCTAGTTTGTTCATTGCCATTGCTTAGATAATTTTGGAGTGTAATCGTAGTCACAGTTTTCAATTAATCTTTTTTTTTCAAACTTGGTACGTTTATTCTTCATGACATAAAGTGTCTTTTGACCCCCTAATCCAATTCTAATGCATTGACCTCAGTGGTAAAAGAAGATGAAAATTTGTTTTTGGCCTAATATCATACATGACATGTAGACACATAAGACATCTGTATGTTTCTATTTATAGAGTAATGCCACTGAAGCAAGGAAAAGAACAACATTTAAGATCAACATGGGATGGATGACATTTTCAGAAACGAAGTACACACAAGTAAGGCTCCAGTCAGGAGGGGGCACGAGAACTGTAGAATTTCCGATAAACGCCAACTATAACATCCTGCTTGAAAAAGGAAAAGAACTATTTTTCCCATATGCTAAATATTTTAGTTTAAATGTAGACAAAACATTGTAAATCAAATGCTGTGAGTTAGAACATACAAATCTGTTAAAGTACATTCCCCCAATTATTGCTGGTGTTTCATCCTATAGTAGATGTACAGTTAGTCACTGTCGATTATGGTCAAGTGTGTATGTAGATCACTTGAGGGCTCTACCTTGTATACATTTGCATTTCTATTGTTCTTGATTACCATCATGGCATCCACTACTGTAACTTATACAAGCCATCCAAGCTCTATTGTGAGGGGAGGATACTGTCAAGGTGCTTCAAAATATTCAGATATATCGCGTGGCAAACAGTGTATGGCAAATACTTTAATGTTTCTTGTGCAGTCAACATTTAAGCCTGTCAAGCTCTTTAATGGCAGCGACTTAAACACAATATTGGATAAGAGAGACTTGCTTTATAGGCGGTTGCATAATAGCCATGATTTGTTGTTGGCTACAGACCTATCAAATAAGATATTTGTTGATTCAAAATACATCGCTTCAAAAGTCTGCAAAACATTTGTTGGTACTATGGCTCCTGGTTTTTCATCAGATGTTGGTATGTCACTTGAAAATGCACTCAACTGTGGCTTAACATACAACAACACAGTTATACTGATATTCCATGCTTCTGCTATAGCAATACGGAAAGAAAATGGAGTTTATTATGTCTTTGATTCTCATAGCAGAGGGTATGATGCCTTGTGTCGGTCAGAAGGTACATGTGTCATGTCCATAGTACCTTCCTTTCAAACCCTTATTGGTTTCCTCAGAGCATTGTGTTGTTCCTTATCAAACCCTCCACTGTGCAATGTCCAATTTGAGGCACATAGCATGTTATTGAAACATATGCCTAAGAAACCGCTCTCCAAACAAGTGCATTACATACATAGTTCTGTACAATATACATCCCAAAACCAGCATCTGGCAAATGCATCCTGTTCTTATAAAGATGCTCCTCTTCCATGGCTTGACAAATGTACAATTCTTCCAGAGAAGAAAATGAGAAAAGTCACAAGCAATACATTGAAACCCAGATGCTCATATGGCACATCCCTAAATGTTGATAATGGCAGATCAGTTTCTTCGAAGGGCTTTGTTTGTTTGTTTATGTTTTACGGCCCATCGACAACTAGGGTCATTTAGGGCCAAACAATATTCTAACATGTTTTATTTTTAAAGTTAAAATCAGATAAAATTTGTCATTTTTTAAAAGCATCCGTATTGTATATTTACATCATTATAATAAAATGTGGTTAAAAATGGTAAAATATATAGATGTACAAATAGATTATGTGAAATAATATGTACGAATAGATTATGTGAACTTTGTTATAAATAGAACGTCAAAGACAGTAACGTAAAAGACATCAAAGTCTATAAAATAGATCGATTTCTTTCAAGTAGCTAAATATTGTTTTCGAATCCACGGAACTGAAAAGGGTTTTCATATCCGGGACTCGAAAGTATTTATCACGAATGTGCTTAAAATCGGAACATTCTATTAAAAAATGCTGCACTGTGAATTGAACGTCACATGCATAACACACCGGTGGATCCTCTCGTTTCAAAAGGAACGAATGAGTAGGATATGTGTGCCCGGTACGGAGCCGAGAGAGGACTATTTCCTCTCTACGATCCTTCCGGCTTGGTTTTGATGTTTTAAGTTTTGGTTGTACTTTAAAAAGTTTGTTGCTCGTCTCGAGAGACCAGCGTTGCTGCCATTTACTCTGAATGGCAGAACTAATTAGAGGTTTGAAATCTGTATATGGTATTTTAATATTTGTTTGTTGCAGATTTAGAACAAGTTTTGCTTGGCGGTCAACAAGTTCGTTGCCTTTAATTCCGACATGGCTCGGAATCCAAAGTAATGTTATTTTGCATTTTTTAAAGATACGAGATATTCGTAAAACAAGGTTTTGTATGAGTATGTTCTTTGGATCTCGTGATTGTAAATTCTGAAGGACGGATAGAGAGTCGGAACAAATGATTGCTTTTCTGATGCGTTGTTCTTCGATATGGTCGAGGGCCAAATCGATGGCACATGCTTCCGCAGAGAAGATAGAGGCACCATCTGGTAAGCGGATTGAAGAGCAATGGTGATCGGAATAGCATGCTGCGGAGACCTTTACTCCATCTTTTGAGCCATCAGTGTAGATCTGAACATGATCAGGAAAATCTGCAATGCACTCCCGAAAAGAAAATTTGTGCTCTTCGGGTAATACACTCGACTTTGCCCTCTCATGTAGAGTAAGGTTAATATCAGGTGATTCGACAAGCCACGGTGGTACATCAGTTACGGTGTACTCGCCTATGTTGTCTAAACTTATGTTAAGTTCCTGAAGAAAGTTAGAAATTCTAATGCCAAATGTTGGTAGGAGTTTTTGGTTTTGAGTAAATATGTTTTGGTATTGCGGATTGACAACAAGGTCAAAAGCTGGATTTTTCGGGTTGGATTTCAATTGGGCGGCATATTGAAGAGAAAGCTTTTTCCTTCTGTCATTTAAGGATGGTTCATTTGCCTCTACATAAAGGCTCTGCACAGGTGTTGTTCGAAAAGCACCAAGTACCAGACGTAATCCTTGGTTTTGGATAGGATCTAGCATCTGCAGGTAAGAATTTCGTGCCGATCCATAAACGATGGAGCCATAGTCGAGTTTTGATCGAATAAGCGTCCTATAAAGGCGCAGAAGCATTTCACGGTCTGCACCCCAGTCAGTATGGGATAGTACTCGTAAAATGTTCATTGCCTTTGAGCACTTATCTTTCAAGTATTTTATATGTGGAACAAAGGAGAGTTTCGAATCGAAAATTAGTCCGAGGAATTTAGTCTGCTCGACAACTGGAATTTTGATACCATTTAATGTTAGGTCTGGATCATTATGTGGTTTTCGTTTTTGGCAGAAGTGCATGCAGACAGTTTTTGATCTGGAGAATTTGAAGCCGTCTTCATCTGCCCATGTTTGTAGTTTGTCTAGACATTGTTGGAGTTGTCGTTCTATCGTGTGCATGTTCTTTGACCTATAGCAGATCAAGAAGTCATCAACGAAGAGAGACCCTTCGAAGGGCAATGAAAAGGGTACCACCTCTGAAGTTGGCCAAAATCTAATACAAGAAACAGTCAAACAAATTGGAAAAAGGAAAAGAGAGGATTTTGTCAATAGTGTTCATAAAAAGCAACGCTATGAACATTTGAATAACTCTCACAACCCAGTCCATTGTGATGCTTCAGATGTCGACATAGAGAGGAACTTTGTCATACAAAAATTTAAAAATTGTGTATCAGAAGGGATGTTGTATGTTTGTTCATGTTGTACACAAACATGGTTTCACTCTGGAGTACTAAATGCAAGCAGACTTGCATCATCAGCCTTTGCTCAATCATGCCTTCTCAACATCAAAATTAAGGATGACTGTGAATGGATTTGCATGACATGTTACAATAACTTGAGAAAGGGTGCTGTCCCTGCATGTGCCATTGTCAATGGTATGGGATTTCCTATAAAACCTCCAGAGTTAGATATTACAGAGTTGGAAGAACGACTTATTAGTCCTAGAATCCCTTTCATGCAATTGCGTGAAAAACCACGAGGTGGTCAAAGAGGCCTGAGAGGAAATGTAGTAAATGTCCCAACTGATGTCAATGCTACAGTTACATCTCTTCCCAGAACACTTTCAAATACTGAAATTGTTCAAGTTCACTTGAAAAGAAAACTGAGTTTTAAACATTCTGTTATGTGTGAAAGCATCCGCCCTAATAAATGTTTAGAAGCTCTAAAGTGGCTAACTAATAACAGTGTTCTGTTTCAAAGTAAAGGCATCACAATAAACGAAAATTGGATCATTCCTGAAGAACATCAGAATGATTGGTTTGGTTGCCAAAAACAACTGGAACAAGACAAGATGACTCTGACATCATCTGCAGATACTGCTTCTAATTTGAATGAACCACATACTAATGAGAAAGGAAGCGAATGTAATGTAACTCCATTGGACATTTCGAGTGGCAATCAGGGGGACATGTATAAGAATAAACAGCATTATGTAGAAGAATCAGAGGACTCTGATGGCTGGACAGAAGTTAGAAATTTTGATGATAGGCCAACTGGCAATACTGACACCCTTTTGCATCCTATGGATGTACGTGGCTTACAGAAAACATTTGAATTTGCTCCGGGGGAAGGACAGGTACCACTTGGTTTATATCAGGATAAAAATGCTGAGTATCTTTCATTCCGAACTATTTATTGTGGCCAAAAACGCCCAGACAATAATGACAGGAAAGCTAATGTACATTACAGTACAATCTGCAAGTGGGAGTTGCGCTCATTTGACAGAAGGGCTGCTACATGTATTCCCAATCTGTTTTTCAAATTGAAACGGCTACAAATTAAACAAGTACAAGACAAAGTCAATCTTGCTGTAAGAAAATGCAAAAAGGATGGAAAGAGAATCACAGCAGAAGTTTTGAATCCCACATCATTTAACAAAGTTGTTAATTTGAACGAGGGCTACCGAATTTTGCGTACATTGAGGGGCTCGCCAGCTTATTGGGAACATGCGAAAAAAGATGTTTTTGCAATGATTAGACAATTAGGAATACCGACATGGTTCTGCTCATTGTCTGCAGCTGAAACAAAGTGGCTCCCTTTGTTGAGACTTCTTGGGAAACTATTGAAACAATGGGACTTCAGTGATGATGAGTTGAAGTCGATGCCTTGGCATGACAAATCAGAGTTGATAAAGTCTGACCCTGTCACATGTGCAAGGTATTTCCACCACAGGGTACAAATCTTCATGCAAATTATACTGTAAGGGCAACTGGAACCCCTAGGAAAAATCTAAGACTTCTTCTACAGAGTAGAATTCCAACAACGTGGTTCTCCTCATATTCACATGCTAGCATGGGTAGAGAATGCACCTGTTTATGGCAAGTCCACAAAGGAAGGAGATAGTGCAATTCATTGATAAGCATTATACCTGCTCGCAAAACAGCAACAGACCAGAATTAATCAATTATCAAACGCATCGTCATGCACGAACTATACAATCTTCCTTGACATGTCCAAAGATCTTCTTGAAAAGGTCTCCTTCTGAAGTAAGGATCAATGTGTATAACAAAGACATCTTGGATTCATGGGAAGCCAACATTGATGTACAAATAATTTATCCTGGATGCATACTCTTGTGCCTCGTCTATTGTGTCATATATATCAAAAGGACATGCCAAGCTTGCTATACGAAGCTGTTAAAGATGTACGAAAAGGAAACTTTGAACTGAAGCAACAGGTGCGCCACATCGGAAATAAGTTCCTCACACATGTAGAAGTCTGTGCTCAAGAAGCTGCCTACATTGTCATGCAAATGCCAATGAGATTGTGTAGTAGATCGGTTGTTTTTGTCGACACCAATGAACCCTACAATCGAGCATGTCTCTTGAAACCTATCCAAGAGCTAGAAGAACTGCCTTCACAAGCCACAAATATTGAGTCTGACAACAACATCAAACGCTACCAAAGGAGACCAAAAGAGATGAACAAGTATTGTTTGGCAGACTTTGTAGCCAAATTTGACACAATTTTCCCACCCAAGAAAGACAAGAAGAGAAAAGATTCTTTGCAGAATGATTTGCCTGAAGACTTCATTGAAGTTGATGAAGAGATTGTGGATGGTGACTACAAGGAAGATGATTCTGGAGATACTTGTACTGAAAATGATGTCTCTGAATTCCACTTTAGGGATGGGGTGATAATGAGAAAACGAGGAACAGTAAAGGTGATCCGCTCTGTTAGATTCAACAAAGTCCATGATGCTGAAAACTATTATCGCGAGCAGTTAATGCTTTTTCTGCCATGGCGTAATGAGGAAAACGATTTGCTTGGTTCATTCACAGAGTACAGAGCCAGCTATCAATTCCATATAGAAACATTGAAACGGAACAAATCATCATACGAGACTACTGATTCTGGTGTTATAGGATCTGTTGAAGAGAGTATGGATTTGTTGTCAAACTCTCAGGTTGTTTGCACCTGGAACTCAGCACAATGACGAAGTGGATAGTTTGGAAGAAGAAACATTTAGTGCACTTCCTGGTTACTTTGACCCTGGAGAAAATAGCCACACCTATGACCTGGCTATCGACATTGGAATCACTAGAAAACAGATAAGTTCTGAAGAGATTCCAATCAATGAAATGAGAAATGATGATTTCATGGCCTTGGTAAGACGTTTGAACACAAAACAGTAATCTTTTTCCATCATGTTTTACACTGGTTCAAAACCAAGAATATACCACTTTATTGTTTTCTCACAGGAGGAGCTGGTGTTGGTAAAAGTGTTCTGACTACTGCACTGTTTCAAGCTATCACAATATATTTCAGGAAACAACTTTCAGCTTCCACTGACACTTTAAAAGCAGTTTTATGTGCACCTACAGGCAAAGCAGCCTAAAATATTAATGGCCATACTATACATTCTCTTTTCTGTATACCAGCCAACCAAGGATTCAAATATAAATCACTTGATGCACAGCAATTAGATAATCTGCGAGTTATATTTCAGGACTTGAAACTAATCTTTATTTGATGAGATTTCAATGGTTGGAAAAAAGATGTTTAATTACATCAACTTGCGTCTACAGGACATCTTCGCCTGTGCCAGGCCCTTTGGTGGCATTAGTATCATTGCCATAGGTGATTTATATCAGTTAAAACCTGTCATGGATGATTGGATATTCAATGATTTGAATAAAGATAATGGGCCTCTTGCAATGAATTTATGGAAAGCACATTTCAATATTTTTGAGCTGTCTGAAATAATGAGACAGAAAGATGATGCAGAATTTGCTGAACTGTTGAACCGTCTAAGAGAGGGCAATCACACAGATGATGACATTGAAAAGTTGCAAAGCTGTTTTATCACAACAGACAAAGTAAATCAAATAGAAAACATACCACACCTGTATACAACAAATGTTGAAGTCCAAAACCACAACGTATTGGTGTATCGGAAAGCACACCCAAGTGAGAAATGCAGCATAATGGCAATAGACACACCAAGTGGGGATCTACCTGCTGCTGTAAAAGAGAAAATTATTGAACAGATACCAAAAGATCCATCAAAAACAATGGGACTATTTAAGGAACTGAACCTTGCAGTTAACTTGCCTGCTGAAATATGTGTCAATGTGGACGTTGAAGATGGTTTAACAAATGGCACTCCTGGAACAGTTAAAAACTTGATTTTCGAGTGCAGCATTCATCCAGATGCAGTATTGTGTGGCTGGACTTTTCCGATGACAACATTGGCTGTAAAGCTAGGCAGAAATACGCGCATTTATATTCCCATGATATTCCAAGAGCATGGACTCCCGTTTTAGAGTTGACGAGGAAATTTCCTGTTGGAAGGCAACAAACTTGTAAAAAGGCGCCAATTTCCAATAAGATTGGCTGCAGCAAAAACAAAACACAAATCGCAAGGTTCCACTATGGCTACAGCTGCTCTACATTTTGGAAAGAGAAAACAAGAACATATGCACTATGTTGGCTTAAGTCGCATAAGGAAACTGCAGGATGTCCACATTATGAATCTCAATGCAGGCAAAATAGCAGTTTCTCCAGATGTTGGTATAGTATTTTATATGTGGAACAAAGGAGAGTTTCGAATCGAAAATTAGTCCGAGGAATTTAGTCTGCTCGACAACTGGAATTTTGATACCATTTAATGTTAGGTCAGGATCATTATGTGGTTTTCGTTTTTGGCAGAAGTGCATGCAGACAGTTTTTGATCTGGAGAATTTGAAGCCGTTTTCATCCGCCCATGTTTGTAGTTTGCCTAAACATTGTTGAAGTTGTCGTTCTATCGTGTGCATGTTCTTCGACCTATAGCAGATCAAGAAGTCATCGACGAATAGAGACCCTTCAGTCGACTTACCGAGACATTTAGTTATACTGTTGATTTTCAGACCAAAAAGTGTTACGGAAAGGATCCCACCCTGAGGGACTCCCATTTCCTGTTTTGCTGTTTCGGAATAAGTTGAACCTACGCGAACTTTAAAATGTCTGTCAGATATATAGTTTGAAATGAATTTTGGGAGATTCCCACGTACACCAATTTCATGCAGGTCTTTCATAATGCCATATTGCCATGTAGTATCGTATGCCTTTTCCAGATCAAAGAACACAGCGACAAGATGCTCCTTCTTCGCGAAAGCTTCTCGAATGAAGGTTTCTAATCTGACCAGATGGTCTACTGTTCCTCTGCGGTTTCTGAATCCACTTTGGAGTGGACTCAAAATATTATTGGATTCAAGGAACCAAACTAGTCTACTGTTTATCATCCGTTCAAGTGTTTTGCAAATGCAACTCGTTAGAGAGATTGGACGATAATTATTTGGTTCAGTGGTGTCCTTACCAGGTTTATGAATTGGAATAATTGTAGATTCCTTCCAAGAGTCTGGGATCTTTCCAGATTCGTAGACTTGATTAAAAATATATAGGAGACAACGTAAGGATGATTCCGGTAGATGTTTCAGGAATTGGTATGGAATTTCATCAGGCCCAGCTGCTGAATCGTGTGATTTGTTTAAGGATTCAAGCAACTCTGGGAGATCGAATGGTTTATTGTAACTTTCTGTGTTGGAGGATTTAAAATTAAGACGTTTCTTTTCTTTCTCTTTTTTAAATCGTTGACATTTTTGGGAGTGGTTTTTGGCTGATGAGTTTTGGGCTATATTTTTGGCAAATACATTCGCAATTTCGGATTTAGAAGAGAAAATTTGCTTTTTATTGATAAGATGGGATGATGGTGCCGTTTTTCTTTTTCCACTTATTTTTCGCAACTGATCCCATACCTTTTTAGATGATGTGTTTGAAGTTATTTTAGAAACGCATTCCTTCCAGCTATTCTTTTTATCGGATTTAATAGATCGTCGAGCCTTTGCTCTCCAAATTTTAAAATTATTGTAATTTTCGACAGTTGGGGAAGTCAAAAATCGTCTTAGAGCTGCCTTTCGGCCGGATCTATTAATAAAAGATTCTTCAGATAAAAGAAACTTTGTAGGTTTTGGAACGGACTTTGGTATCGTTTTTTCGGCAATAGAAGTGAGAGTTTCGGTAAATGTTTTAAATGAATCATCGAGGTTAGTTAGTTTTTCTACCGTAAGCTCCTCGTTGCACATGTGTTGGAATTGGACCCAATCCGCTTTGTGCATATTCCATCGAGGAAGTGGTTTATCAAGAGGATGGTGAAGTTGCCAAGATACTTAATTTCAGTCTGGCCGATGGTACAGATGCCATTCTGGCTTCTGTCAACCACATGCCATATTCAAAGTACGTGGTGGAGGGGAAATCCCTCATGTTGAGGAATTTTATCTTAAAAGGAAAGAAAATCATCCTCACAAAAAACAGCAAGGTACTGGTGGGTACACCAGTACATGTGCCTGAAGCAGCTTCGGCAAAAGGAGTGCAACTCATCTGCCCCCCATCTCCAAGTAAGACACTGAAGGAGGTCAAAGACATGCCTCCTTCTTTAAATCTGGTGACGGTGACTGGACAGGTGATAAAGGTAATATATTTACAATAATATTATCCTGCAAACTGTCCAACTTCATGATATACACGCAAGTAGCAGTTAAGCCCTATTAGGTGAACAGCTTATCAGTCTACAACTACATGTGTATCCAACTGTATCCAAATCCATTTTATTTCTGGCATCTTTGAAACTAAACAATTTAAGAAAGCTGTACAGTTGCTAATAGCATTATGTATTTCATTACAGTCAAACCAGTCTATAACAACTGACCAAGGGGAGGCAGAAAAATTGTCACTATAGACAGGTTGCCTTTATAGACAGGTCAAAATAATCGCACCAACCAATTTACGTGAAACTGCTTTAAATAACTTGTCACTTTTTAAATCTGAAGGTTTTAATCTTTAATGATTTTGTGGACACAAAGACACTATAACACAAAATGGTCTTATGGATACTTCTTAAAAAATATATTGTTCTGAAATAATTCTATGTATCTATAAAATAATCTCCCTTTCTTAAATAAAGAAAAAGAATACACAGTAATCAATTAATTAATTATATTTGTGTTACTACTAATTATTTTGTGATTAAGTCTAACTTCTTAAAACGAATTTTTTTTTTTCTTACTCAAATTGAAATGCGGATATTTGTGTCAGTTTATGACTTTTAATTAGTATTGACTAATTAAAGATGGCGGCAGTACAAATGCTAGTACCAACAGCTACGATTAAGAAAGTAATAATAAGCTTACAGGTGGTAGGGGTCTTTTGTTTATATACAAGGGCCCAATGGGCCCAAATCGCTCACCTGCAATGCAGTGATCTTTTCATATATGGATCCTGCAGTTATTTGAAAGCATGCTACAGGACCAATATAATGTCTCTCTGCACTTTGGCTTTTCACTAAAAGTCATTGAAAGATTTAAGCATACTTGATCGACGTGACCTTGAATGTGAGTCAGGGTCATTCATTTGAACAAACTTGGTAGCCCTTTACCCCAGCATTTTACAGACCTAATATCAACTCCCTGGGACTCTTGGTTATTGAGAAGTCGTTTAAAGATTTTAGCCTTTTTGAGTCCTGTGACCTTGAATGAAGGTCAAGGTCATTCATTTGAACAAACTTGAGAGCCCTTCACCCCAGCATGCTACAGGCCAAATATTAGGTCTCTGGGACTGTTGGTTATTGAGAAGTCATTTAAATTTTTTAGCCTTTTTGACTCCTGTGACCTTGAATGAAGGTCAAGGTCATTCAATTGAACAAACTTGGTAGCCCTTTACCGCAACATGCAACAGACCCAATATCAACTCCCTGGGACTCTTGGTTATTGAGAAGTTGTTTAAAAATGTTAGCCTTTTTGACTCCTGTGACCTTGAATGAAGGTCAAGGTCATTTATTTGAATAAACTTGGTAGCCCTTTACCCCAGCATGCTACAGGCCAAATATTAGGTCTCTGGGACTGTTGGTTATTGAGAAGATGTCGTTTAAAGATTTTAGCCTTTTTGACTCCTGTGACCTTGAATGAAGGTCAAGGTCATTCATTTGAACAAATTTGGTAGCCCTTTACCGCAGCATGCTACAGACCCAATATCAACTCCCTGGGACTCCTGGTTATTGAGAAGAAGTCGTTTAAAGATTTTAGCCTTTTTGGCCCCTGTGACCTTGAATGAAGGTCAAGGTCATTCATTTGAACAAATTTGGTAGCCCTTTACCCCAGCATGCTACAGACTCAATATCAACTCCCTGGGACTCTTGGTTATTGAGAGGAAGTCGTTTAAAGATTTTAGCCTTTTTGACTCCTGTGACCTTGAATGAAGATCAAGGTCATTCATTTGAACAAACTTGGGAGCCCTTCACCCCAGCATGCTACAGGCCAAATATTAGGTCTCTGGGACTCTTGGTTATTGAGAAGAAGTCGTTTAAAGATTTTAGCCTTTTTGACTCCTGTGACCTTGAATGAAAGTCAAGGTCATTCATTTGAAAAAACTTGGTAGCCCTTCACCCCAGCATGCTACAGACCCAATATCAACTCCCTGGGACGCTTGGTTATTGAGAAGAAGTCGTTTAAAGATTTTAGCCTTTTTGACCCCTGTGACCTTGAATGAAGGTCAACGTTATTCATTTGAACTAACTTGGTAGCCCTTCACCCCAGCATGCTACAGGCCCAGTACTAGGTCTCTGGGCCTTTTGGTTATTGAGAAGAAGTTGCTTGAATGGAAAAGTTGACGCCGGACGGATGACGGACGGACGACGGACGCCGCGCCACGGCATAAGCTCACTTGCCCTTCGGGCAGGTGAGCTAATAATCAGGCCAGGGTTGTGGTGGTCCTTTGTTTGTATAATCAGGCCAGGGTCGATGTGTCTGGATTTTCTGGGGATTTTATGAGGGGTGACTGCCGAGATCAGAAGATGGCTGACAGAAATTGGTCGCTATAGAAAACAAATCTGTGACCGCCGTTCCAAAATCACTGGTTGTTTGTCACTTTAGACAGATAGTTGCTATACAGAGGGTCATTATATAGTATAATCTCACAGGGAATCTTAAAATTGGTCGTTATAGACAGGCAGTCGTTACATACAGGGGGCTTTAGAGCAGGTTTGACTGTTTATGTAGGTAGGAGGCTTGTTTTATGGAGCCGAAAATGTTGTGTAGACTGCTGCAATATATATTTTCAGAGGCTAATAATTGGGAAAACTAATAATTTGCATGTTACAGTTGACTGTCATTAAAGCAACAGGGCCACGCTTTCAACATTGGACAATAAAATAATAGCAGTAACATAGACCCAATAATTTATTTCATTTCTATCTCCTGTACATTTCTTTTTCACTTAAATGGCACCCTGTTATAGCTATGAAAAACATTTCTCTATGCTCACTTTTATGTCTTATTACACAGGATGAGTGCATTCGCCACGATTTTGGACTGTCTAGAGAAGACTTGTCTGAACTCCTCAATGAGTTTATTGAATGGTAATTTCTATTATCATGCATCAGATGTAATGCACAGATGTGTTCTAAAACAGTTAGACATATTCATTGCCATTGTAACTAGATATATAAAAATAACACTTCATGTTATGACATCTAATAGTTGAATAGAAACTGGTAAATAATCACAATAATGATATGTAATTAACACAGCACTAGCATCCTCATTCTTAATTATCTTTACTAAATATTTGTAATGCTTCCTCATTTTCAGTCAGTACCTGCCCCAGTTCACACTCTGAGGGGCGTTATAGAGGGAGTCACCATTGGTGACCTGGTGTTTGACATTGCTATAAATGCGCAGGGCAATTACCACGACTTTGAAATTGGCAAGGGGATGTTACTGGAGTGTCTTGAACTTCAGCACGTGTCGGACATGCAAGTAGAAGAGCTAGAGGAAACCTTGGTAGAACTCCTTCCACTTCCGATCAGTTTCACCGATCGTGGCAACACTGTCATCAGCTGCTTCAAGGATGTTGCTCAACCAGAAGCCAGAGAAAATAGAGGGAAACTGTTTTGTTGCCTGGTATGCATCTGTATACCAAGGTTTTCGCCTATGATAAACTGTTGAAAATTTTACTCTAAATATTACTGTTTTTTGCCTGGTATGAGTCGGTATACCAAGATTTTCATCAATGATAAACAGTGCAAATTTTACTCTGAATATAAGTGTTTTGTTGCCTGGTATGAGTCTGTATACCAAGGTTTTTGTATTTGATGAACTGTTGAAAATTTTACCCTGAATATTAGTGTTTTGTTGCCTGGTATGAGTCTGTATACCAAGGTTTTCGCCTATGATAAACTGTTGAAAATTTTACCCTGAATATTAGTGTTTTATTGCCTTGTATTAATCGGTATATCAAGGTCTTGTCTATGATAAACTGTTGAAAATTTCACTCAGAATATTCGTGTTTTTTGGATGGTATGAGTCTGTATACCAAGGTTTTTTGTCTATGATAATAGACTGTTGAAAATTTTACTCTGAATATTAGTGTTTTATTGCCTGGTATGAGACTGTATACCAAGATTTCCGTCTATGATAAACTGAAAATTTTACTCTGAATGTTGGTGTTTTGTTGCCTGGTATGAGTCTGTATACCAAGATTTTCGTCTATTATAAACTGTGAAAATTTTACTCTGAATATTGGTGTTTTGTTGCCTTGTATGCGTCTGTATACCAAGATATTTAGGGGGGGGGGGGGGGGGGGGGTTGGATAAAAAAAAAATGCCTTGCCTTCACATTTCTGTTACTTCAAAGACATTCTTCTCAATATATCGGTAGCACATGTTTATTCCTTTCAAAAATATATGCATATGGCAAAGTCTATTGGTTTTATAGATATTAGTTCTTTTTAAATGCTTTTTTGTAATATTAAAAATTTCAGTCCCAATATCTTAATATGGAGGACTCCCATTATAATATCTACCTAACCAGAAACTGCACAATGTATGTTAAAAGGATACTTTAATAGCTGCTGTGAGTGTTTGACTGGGTATTATAATTGTTACGAATATATATTTATGTGTGTGCTCTTTTAAGCTTCTTACATTATCAAAAATATATGTATGTCCCAGTTTTCATGCTTTGACCCTTACAAACTTGCATTCTGAAGAAAAAGATACTGCTAGTGTTCTTTGTAAATAATTGGCATGTTAATGTTTTATCCTTATTTTTCATAAATATACCTATTAATGTGAATTATTGAACCTTCACTCGTAAATGTTGCATTAATTTTTTTTGTCATATTGTCATGTTTAGAGTGTTTCAGAATATTTGTTTTGATGTAACGAATCCATGCTATTGCAGATGTTGCATTACATAGGAGAAAGAAACATTGCTGATGTTGAATTCAGTTTATATTTGTCATGATATGTAGTTTTTAGTATTATTTCTTTGCAATATCATTTATAACTGTTTGGTGTAACAAGAATTCTTATGGCTTTCCATGTATTTTAAACTATGTTCACTCATAGACATGTTGCAATATCTTAAAATGGAAACTTATACCTGCTTCCAGTGCATCTGCAGATATTATTGTTATTATGTGTTCTATAATACATAATTATTTGTCCTGTGGTTGTGTATAAATTTGTGTACGTGTGCTTTGAGATGTAAACTATGGAATATCTTACAAATGTCACTAAACATTAAATATATATATACAAATGTAGTATTAATAATAAAAAACACAAATCAGAAATTCACACTAGCGCTTTCACATGCTTTGAGAGCAAGCTCTTCAGGTGTAATAAAAGGATTTATTTGTGACGTCATCACTGTGTGTCATGGTTACGTCAATATGTGAATATCTGGTTTGTGTTTTTTTTATTATTACTATGTATATCCATCACAAGGACATTATATATTTATAATTATATATATATAGAGAGAGAGAGAAAAGAACACTGCTGATGTTCTTTGCCCATATTCATGATAATATGCACATGTTATAACAATGCCCGTTGTTGGAAAAGGGAAGTGGTTCTTATATTTATATGCTTATGCAGTAGATTCTTTCTTATGTTCTTTGTATATATTTGCCATACCTGCAAAGTACACATCGATTTCTTACAATTATGTGTTAAAAGTTTTAATATATTTATTTGTGTTAAGAGGATACTTGCAAGGCTGCTATATGAATTGAAGCTCTCATAATCTTGCGATATGGAGAAAAGCACACTGCTAATATAATGCCTTGCAAATCTTGCTACTGTGTTTGTGGCATGTCTAAAATGTCTGACAGTACCTTCAAAAATGATAACTTGTGCAGATGTTACTATGTATCTATATATCAAAATACCTCGTGCCACTTAAAGATGTAGAACTATAACAAACAAATGTAGGTTTAATTTGCCTCTAAAATTGTTTGCCCCAGTATTTCAGAAAAGAGAATCTGTAAACAAATCTGACCATTCTTAAACGTTTATTGGTAGATTACAATATTTCCTTATTGTTCTACTTCCTTTGCGAAACCATGAAAATTCCGTCCTTTGATCATAGATTACTTACAAATATATTTTAACTCTTCCATGCTTAATTCAGTATGTAGCAATGGACACTGCTAATGTACCTTGTACACTTTTATTAGGGCATACAAATTGATGTTTCCCTTCCTCCCATGCCATTTCCTGTAATTCTGCTTAAAACAGTATAATCAATTTATAAACAATCCTGCTAGAATACCGATCGCCATGTGAAATAATAGATCATAAAAAAACAAAAAAACAAAAAAACAATGTTTACTTCATATTTGACCTCATGTAAATAGATTCTCTACTTTTAACTAGCATTATACATGTATCCTTTTTGCATTGTATTTCATACCGACTTTATGTATAAAATGTATGTTTTTTTTTGTGTATCCGGCATATTAATGCAAAAAGAATACAAAATTATATTGTACATTCCAATTTATATGTTCACAATCTTGCCTTTTCACTAAATAGTTCGTCTTGCTTTGTAAAAGCTTTCTTATGGCTTTATCAAACAAGTACACCACAACCCCCCCCCCCCTTGGCCTCCAGATTTCCTATAAAGGTACCACTGCAAGGATTTATTTCTTAAATTCCAATGATAATGAGATAATGGTGGATTAAACCACTTCATTCTGGAGTCCTGGGGTCGGGTTGTTGTTTAAATGTTAAAGTAGTAGATAGTTACTATGTCATGTTTTCACATTTGTTCACAGAGCTAGCAATGTCATCATATAAAGACTATTACCAATGTCTTTGCATACTTATGTTCCATATCTTTCATAATGTCATATGTTTTACATCACCATCTCAGGGGAAAACACTTGCACAGCTGCAGTGAAACTTCATCCTAAACACTTGTGCAATAGCTATGATCACTGATTATTTCCCTTCATATATTTTGCAAAAGAAAATTGGAATAAAGATGATATGATGACGTATAATAGCATTTTGTTGTATCTGCTCGTTTTCTATATGAAGTATTCATGCTTCTTTGCCGCTCCTACAGTTTTCAGATTTTAACGGCCTGGAGTTCTTGCCAGAGGTATTGAGCAGATTTGACCTGGACCCAAAGAAAAAATGTTCTTTGAGCTGGTGCAACATGTAACATGACAGCAATCTTGGAGGGGTGGGGGATGCAAACTTAGGATTGACATGCAATTTATGTGCAGTAATCTAAACTAGCCCTTATCAAGTGCTATATTTTTCTGGCTGCCCAAATCCAAGATGGCCGTACCAGTCACCATCTCGAAAAACTAATTTTTTTGTAGTGTCTTATCTTTTACAATATACATTCAAAATAGAACAGCGGGAATTAACTGAATCTTGTCAGGAGTGGACCTCACCCGTTATTTTTAACGTCTGCATGCCTTTGGAATTGCCGTTTTTCATGAGAATTCTATTAAGTAAGATTATTACTTTTTAATTTAAAAAGAATCTAACGGTTATGATCCGTGACTGATGTAACAGCACCTTGTTTGTCTAAACTGTTAGGCCTATATATGTCTTGTCAGACAGCGCGACCGCACTTTTCTATCAGAGGTTGATTTATTTGCATTTTCAATGTTATTAGGGATTATGAATTAGAAGTTTACTAGGCCTAATGAACATCTTATACATGAAGTGTACATCTTCGATTTTATCTCTAGTTGTACATGTAACTGTTAATAGGCCAATTTGTCCGTCATGATTCTTTCTTTCATAGTTTACAAGGAGCTTTACTGATTCAGAAGTAGATCAATAATCCTCCACAAGCATTAAAGAAATATAGTCGGCTATTGGGAAAAGTTGCCTGCAGATAAATATGTTATACATCTTTTCTTGAATATTAAAAAAATAAGACATTTCAAAGTATAGAAATTTTGAATGAACTCCTCATATAAAGATGTTTTATAGCTTTTCCTTGTCTGATATCTACTGTTGCCGCTACTTTTTGGAAAGTATTAAAATGAAACTCCTCAGATCTCTTCGACCCCGACCAATAGTTGTACTTATTGCATAATGAAACCTATCGCAGATCTACATTACTATTTATCTCAACATTTGATATATACAAAGTTTTCCCCCACTATTTCTTAATTTTACATTAAAATTTAGGTGACAGTTATAGCTCTTATTCTTATCAAGTTATTAGGAGGTTGCCTGCAAAAAAACTCCAAAATTTGTAACCCCTGTGTCTTCAGTACTTTGATTTGTATTTTACTATGCTGAAAAAAACTTGAAAAATAAAATAAATACAAAAAAAAAAATTCTGAAGGACAGATAGAGAGTCGGAACAAATGATTGCCTTTCTAATGCGTTGTTCATCGATATGGTCGAGGGCCAAATCGATGGCACATGCTTCTGCAGAGAAAATAGAGGCACCATCTGGTAAGCGGATCGAAGAGCAATGGTGATCCGTGTAGCATGTTGCGGATACCTTTTCTCCATCTTTTGAGCCATCAGTGTAGATCTGAACGTGATCGGGAAAATCTTTAATGCATTCCCGAAAGGAGGATTTGTGTTCTTCGGGTAATGCACTCGATTTTGCCCTCTCGTGTAGAGTAAGGTTAATATCCGGTGTTTCGACAAGCCATGGCGGTACATCCGATACGGTGTATTCGCCTACGTTGTCTAAGCCTATGTTAAGTTCATGAAGAAAATTCGAAATTCTAATGCCAAATGTTGGTAAGAGTTTTTGGTTTTGAGTGAATATGTTTCGGTATTGCGGATTGACAACAAGGTCAAAAGCCGGATTTTTCCGGTTGGATTTCAATTGGGCGGCATATTGAAGAGCAATTTTTTTCCTTCTGTCATTTAAAGATGGTTCATTTGCCTCTACATCAAGGCTCTGCACTGGTGTTGTTCGGAAAGCACCGAGTGCTAGACGTAATCCTTGATTATGGATAGGATTCAACATTTGCAGGTAAGAATTCCGTGCCGATCCATAAACGATGGACCCATAGTCGAGTTTTGATCGAATAAGTGCCCTATAAAGGCGCAAGAGCATTTCACGGTCCGCACCCCAGTCAGTATGGGATAGAACGCGTAAAATATTCATTGCCTTTGAGCACTTATCCTTTAGGTGTTTAATATGTGGAACAAAGGAGAGTTTTGAATCGAAAATTAGTCCCGAGGAATTTGTCTGCTCGACAACTGGAATTTTGCTTCCATTCAATGTTAGGTCGGGATCATTATCTGGTTTTCGTTTTTGGCAGAAGTGCATGCAGACAGTTTTTGATCTGGAAAATTTGAAGCCGTTTTCATCTGCCCATGTTTGTAGTTTGCCCAAACATTGTTGAAGTTGTCGTTCTATCGTGTGCATGTTCTTCGATCTATAGCAGATCAAGAAGTCATCAACGAATAGAGATCCTTCAGTTTACTTACCAAGACTTTTAGTTATACTGTTGATTTTCAGACCGAAAAGTGTTACGGAAAGGATCCCACCCTGAGGGACTCCCATGAGCCAACGCGAACTTTAAAATGTCTGTCAGATATGTAGTTTGCGATGAATTTTGGGAGATTCCCACGTACACCAATTTCATGCAGGTCTTTCATAAAACCATATTGCCATGTAGTATCGTATGCCTTTTCCAGATCAAAGATTTGGTTTGGTTTGGTTTACTTTGTTTAACGTCCTATTAACAGCTAAGGTCATTTAAGGACGGCCTCCCGTGCGTGCGACATGCATGCGTGTGTTGAGTGCGTATGTGTGTTTTGGGAGGCTGCGGTATGTTCGTGTTAAGTCTCCTTGTGATAGGCCGGAACTTTTGCCGATTTATAGTGCTACCTCACTGAAGCATACTGCCGAAGACACCCAGCAGCACACCCCACCCGGTCACATTATACTGACAACGGGCGAACCAGTCGTCCCACTCCGTGTATACTGAGCGCTAAGCAGGAGCAGCAACTACCATTTTTAAAGACTCTGGTATGTCTCGGCCAGGGGACAGAACCCAAAGCCTTCCTCACAGGGGCGAACGCTCAACTAAAGGCCAAAAGTGAGGTAGTGTCAAGGGAGACGTTAGGAAGAAGAAAGTTGTTAAGAAAGAAGAGAAAAGATAAGATCCCAAATTTAGTCGCCTCTTACGATCATGCAATGGGGACAGCAGGTACAATTCTTACGCCCCTACCTGCAGATCAAAGAACACAGCGACAAGATGCTCCTCCTTCGCGAAAGCTTCTCGAATGAAGGTTTCTAATCTGACCAGATGGTCTACCGTTCCTCTGCGGTTTCTGAATCCACTTTGAATTTGGTTTGGTTTATTCTGTTTAACGTCCTATTAACAGCTAAGGTCATTTACGGACGGCCTCCCGTGCGTGCGACATGTATGCGTGTGGTGATTTGGTTTGGTTTATTTAGTTTAACGTCCTATTAACAGCTAAGGTCATTTAAGGACGGCCTCCCGTGCGTGCGACATGCGTGTGGTGCGTGTGGTGAGTGCGTATGTGTGTTTTGGGAGGCTGCGGTATGTTCGTGTTAAGTCTCCTTGTGATAGGCCGGAACTTTTGCCGATTTATAGTGCTACCTTACTGAAGCATACTGCCGAAGACACCCATGAGCACACCCCACCCGGTCACATTATACTGACAACGGGCGAACCAGTCGTCCCACTCCTAATATACTGAGCGCTAAGCAAGGAGTAGCAACTACCATTTTTAAAGACTCTGGTATCTCTCGGCTAGGGGACAGGGCCCAAAGCCTTCCTCACAGGGACGAACGCTCAACTAAAGGCCAAAAGTGAGGCATTGTCAAGGGAGACATTAGGAAGAAGAAAGTTTTATTAGCTCACCTGCCCGAAGGGCAAGTGAGCTTATGCCGTGGTGCGGCGTCCGTCGTCCGTCCGTCCGTCCGTCCGGCCGTCCGTCCGGCCGTCCGGCGTCAACTTTTTCATTCAAACAACTTCTTCTCAATAACCAAAAGGCCCAGGGACTTGATATTGGGCATGTAGCATGCTGGGGTGAAGGGCTACAAAGTTTGTTCAAATAAATGACCTTGGCCTTCATTCAAGGTCACATGGGTCAAATAGGCTATAATCTTCAAACGACTTCTTCTCAATAACCAAGAGGCCCAGGGACTTGACATTGGGCCTGTAGCATGCTGGGGTGAAGGGCTACAAAGTTTGTTCAAATAAATGACATTGACCTTCATTCAAGGTCACATGGGTCAAATAGGCTATAATCTTCAAACGACTTCTTCTAAATAACCAAGAGGCCCAGGGACTTGATATTGGACCTGTAGCATGCTGGGGTGAAGGGCTACAAAGTTTGTTCAAATAAATGACCTTGACCTTCATTCAAGGTCACATGGGTCAGATAGGCTATAATTTTCAAACGACTTCTTCTCAATAACCAAGAGGCCCAGTGACTTGATATTGGGCCTGTAGCATGCTGGGGTGAAGGGCTACAAAGTTTGTTCAAATAAATGACCTTGGCCTTCATTCAAGGTCACATGGATCAAATAGGCTTTAATCTTCAAACAACTTGTTCTCAATAACCAAGAGGCCCAGGGACTTCATATTGGGCATGTAGCATGCTGGGTGAAGGGCTACAAAGTTTGTTCAAATAAATGACATTGACCTTCATTCAAGGTCAAATGGGTCAAATAGGCTATAATCTTCAAACGACTTCTGAATAACCAAGAGGCCCAGGGACTTGATATTGGGCCTGTAGCATGCTGGGGTGAAGGGCTACAAAGTTTGTTCAAATAAATGACATTGACCTTCATTCAAGGTCACATGGGTCGAATAGGCTATAATCTTCAAACAACTTCTTCTAAATAACCAAGAGGCCCAGGGACTTGATATTGGGCCTGTAGCATGCTGGGTTGAAGGGCTACAAAGTTTGTTCAAATAAATGACCTTGACCTTCATTCAAGGTCACATGGTTCAAATAGGCTATAATCTTCAAACGACTTCTTCTCAATAACCAAGAGGCCCAAGGACTTGATATTGGGCCTGTAGCATGCTGGGGTGAAGGGCTACCAATTTTGTTCAAATAAATGACCTTGACCTACATTCAAGGTAACAGGGTTGAAATCGGCTTAAATCTGTAAACAATAATTCTGCGATAGCCAAGAGCCTCCAAGACCTGATATACGGCCAATAGAATGCTGGAATGAAGGACTAGAAAATTTTTAATATGAATAAAACTAGCTTACAATGATATTTGAATAAAGAGGTAATCAACATAGTATCTTTAGAAATGACCTCAATCAACTTCAAAGTTGCTGTAGAGCCAGGTGAGCGATACAGGCCCATTGGGCCTCTTGTTATTAGATTCAAGGAACCAAACTAGTCTAGTGTTTATCATCCGTTCAAGTGTTTTGCATATGCAGCTCGTTAGAGAGATTGGACGATAATTATTTGGTTCAGTGGTGTCCTTACCAGGTTTTGGAATTGGAATAATTGTAGATTTCTTCCAAGAATCTGGGATCTTTCAAGATTCGTAGACTTGATTAAAAATATAAAGGAGACAACGTAAGGATGATTCCGGTAGATGTTTCAGGAATTATTGTCAGAGTCACCATTTATGCAAAATCTGTTTCCCTTCCCCCAAGGATGTTTCTGACCAAATTGGGTTCAAATCCATTCATAACAAGTAGCGATTTAAAGGAATTACCTCTATTTCCCCTATTAGGCCCCGCCCCTTTGGCCACTTTTGGGTCAGAGCCACCATTTATGCAAAATCTGTTCTCCTTTCCCCAAGGATGTTTCTGACCAAATTGGGTTAAAATCCATTCATAAATATATGACTAGAAGCGATTTAAAGGAATTACCTCTATTCCCCCTTATGGGCGTCGCCCCTTTGGCCCCTCGGGGGTCAGAGTCACCATTTATGCAAAATCTGTTCCCCTTCCCCCAAGGATGTTTCTGAGCAAATTGGGTCAAAATCCAATAAGAACTTTTTGACTAGTAGCGATTTGAAGCAAATGTTGACGGACGGACGACGGACGCTGCGCCATGACATAAGCTCAAAAAATTGCCTAAGTTATTATTTTCCTGCTGATGGTTGGGAGAGAACATGAAAATCGAACACTCAGATCTTGTTCTAACTAGAACTGTCGCCAGGATGGCTGACTAATACCCCCGCAATCTGCACAAGTCAATGGTGAATTGGAACTGTTAATTAGAGGCTTACTAAGATAAGTAATATAGTGACCAGTTGCCATAGCAACCATAATTTAAATAAAGAAAAAAGAAAGTGGCATGCACATCTACACATGGTCCTCTATATTTCTCCGAAGTTTCATTGAAATTGGCCATTTAGTTTAGGAGTTGTCCGTACAAACTTAGTTATGGTTCTTATCGGAAAACCTGTTTATAGTGACCAGTTGCCATAGCAACCATAATTTTGAAAGAAAAGAAAGTGGCATGCACATCTACACATGGTCCTGTATATTTGTGTGAAGTTTCATTGAAATCGGCCCTTCGGTTTAGGAGTTGTCCGGACAAACTTAAAGTTATGGTTCTTATCAGAAACCTGTTTATAGTGACCAGTTGCCATAGCAACCATAATTTTGAAAGAAAAGAAAGTGGCATGCACATCTACACATGATCATTGATATTTGTGTGAAGTTTCATCAGAATTGGCCCATCGGTTTAGGAGTTGTCCGGACAAAATACGTCTACAGACAGACGGACGGACGGACGGACAGACAACCTGATTCCAGTATACCCCCCCTAACTTCGTTGCGGGGGTATAATAATCCTGCGCAAAGACGACATAAAAATAAAAAAAAAAGGCTTGTCAATGAGCAACATTTGGTAATGTTTGCAAGTGAGCTTCACAGTTCACTTCATTTGCACGAGGTTCACTTCCCTTCATCAGTCCATGCAAGCAAAAAAAATGACAATCAATCCTTAAATGTTTTCGTATCATAATCATTTGAGTGGAGATGGAACTTTCCTTTTCAAAATTCGCCTAGTCTTTGGTTTAGCATTCCAGTTAAATCATGTATATTATCCATTTGTTATATATGTATGTATGCAATCTATAATATATATATATCAACCTGCACATTTACTATGATATTTACGGTAATTAACTGAACACTTAAACTTGTAATTGTTGTATTATATATGTCAAGACATGCACTGATCACTTTTAAGAAAAATAACAAGAAAGGGAAAATGATTGACATTAGTATGCGTTTACATGTATTTGGTGACGGCTAACCTACCTTGAATAATGGCCCTTCATCTCTTCTTATTTTTACAATACACTGCTTTTTGATCTCATCTTTTGGAATATGGTGAAAATGAATAGAATCACCATAACTTCCATTAGATACACAATTTGGTACACAGCAATGTTGTTTGTTTTTACTTCATGTAGCTTGACTGGAAGCCATTGTGTATGCGTTGCTACGGTGGCTGTACTGACTTAGCCTCGTTCTGAGATTAGAATGTTAGGCATGCATATAATTTGAGAGGCCTATTAGAAAGCCGGAAAAACTTGGTGCCTCAAGGGCAAGCATGCTAAACCCGACCGTGACGGCAAAATACTTTTTGGATCTGGGAAGTGTTTTGGATGAATTAAACATTAAAGATAAGCCTACAGCCATATGTAATTGCGACGAGGTTGGACTACAATTCCAACATGATCTCGTGAAAGTTATTGCAGAAAAGGGGGCACGTAACGTTGTAGGGAGGGTCACTGATTCAGGAACTAACGTTACGATAATGGCGTGTCAATGCGGCCGGCCACAAAATGCCAAATGACAAATAAAACGAATTGAACATTATAATATTACTTACACATTTGGTCAAATCCAACCAGGTGAGCGATTACAGGCCCCATGGGCCTCTTGTTCAGTTATAACGTCCCAATTAGTGCCGAAATAACATAACAGGAGAAGTAACCGAAACATGCATTAAGGATGCAACCGATGATGAAGTGGCACATACTATCCTCCAGTGTGAAGTAGAGGATGAGGAATATAAAGGCATCAACATACTGACAGATGCAAGACATGGATGGAGGAAGAATGCAGCCCAGTCTGATGTCATTGCATTAGGCTCTGCAACGCAGAGTATTAGCTGCAATCAGTCACACGTGATGATGACCCTGTGAGTCAGAGACACGAACTTATCGGTGCAAAAAAGATGTATGATCATTTTGATGAAAATGATATTAATATAAATATTCATGGCCACCACAGAAATGCATCTATCAATAAATACAACCTACTGTGACAAATGCGAATGACAGTTGGCATGCCACGAAAGGTATTGCGAAAGTGCTGAAGGTAGTCACAGCGGGACCTAAAAAGATGCATGGAGTGACATGGCATTGTGAACTTTCAGATAAAGTAGGGTCAATCAAAACTCGCTGTTACCTCGCAATGAAAAATTGTGGTAAATCAGCAGACAAATTAAAAGAACTTCTAATAGATATTGTAGAACATTATAAAAACAATCATAGCAAATGTTTAGAAACTTCAAGGTGTAGGACCGATGGAAACTACATCCCTTCAAAGACCATCATCAAGAACTCAGATGCTGAAAGAATTCTACTGAGAGCCATAAGTGGACTTCAAATTTTCAAGTGTGCATCTGACTATGCTCACTGTATTGATAGTCATTATGTTGAATCATTCAATAATGCTGCTCTGACATACCACAATAAAAGGATTGCGTTCGGTCATAGGGAGTACCAGAGGAGGACAAACATGGCAGTCCTGGACTGGAATGAGAATGTGGACAGGGAATACAGCTCCGTTTCACTATATGAGGAGGCAATGCATCCAAGAAAACGTGTTGGACAAAAAAATTTATGCCGAAAAAGTTACACTTTCCTTGAAAAAATATGGAAAAAAGTTAGACTTTTACTACCAAACTTTGGAGGTGGTGCATGGCGGCCCACGGCCGAATCTTATTTTATCCATGATATTATGATAGACTTTTACCAAATACATGTCATTTTAGACACTAAAACGAAAATTTGCAAATGCTGTATACGCAGCGCCGCCTAACATGATTTCTGTAAAAAATGTGTACTCTCCCTTTTAAATTAAATATATTTCTTGTACAAAAGTACTTGATAAATTTCATATTGCATTGATAGTCTCATGTGATGTTATATTTTATTAAAAACATGTGTGTTTAGCATGAATTTGTATAATAGAAAGTGTAATTACAGCTTTTTTAGCAAAATTTTCAGTTAAAAATTTACCTTCTTGAAATTTTCTTTTATTTGTTAAGTAGATAAAATGTAATAATCGTTGGAGTACTATCAAGTTTTGCTTTTAAAAAACATGTTTGCATATTAATCTTAATACACAACCAAAAAAAATCATCAAAAATTACTGGATAACAAAAGATTTTTGCATACAAAGAAAGGTGATGAAGTAAATTTTATTAAAAAACCAAGGGTTAAAAAGGAGCATCTTGTCCGACACAAGCAGTAAAGTCTGACTGCATTGTTATTTTTGTTGGATTTTTAGCATTTGCCTCTATTTTCAGTACTTTCGGTACTTTGATATGTTGTCCAAAATTGGGGGTGTATGCATTTAACAATAATAAAATCTTGGCATATCCAGTAATTCACCAAATAAATTTGTTTCATTAAATGTTTATGAATATCCATAGATTTTTTCTAACCTGAAATTTTGATAGTACTCCATCAATAACTTTGTGGTATTAGACTTTAAATGAAAAGTTAAAAAAAACAATGATTTTCACAAAGAAGACATCAAATTAGGCTGAAATTTAATTTAAGTGTCACGGAGCGTGATGATTCATATACAAAATTAAACCTTAAACAAATGGGGTGAATTTGTTTCACAAATAGGAAATAAAAATATGTTCTATAATAGTTAGTGGTCAAAACATTAGCTTCTTATGCAGTTTGATGGGGAAATAATGAAATCACCAAAAAAAGAATATATACATTGAGGACTTGAAATTAATTCCTCCCACATAATCGGGGATATTATGCTTTTTACAAAAATATGTTTCCGGGAAAAAAATCGCTGTGGGCCGATTTAGCCCTCCTATGCACCACCTCCTTTAGGTATATTGGTTTTATTGTAACCTTGAAAGTAGACAGTGAGGTGATTATAACATCCATCACAGTGGAATATAGACAGTGATGATTATAGTGGAATATAGACAGTGAGTGATATTCATCACAGTGGAATATAGACAGTGAGTGATTATAACATTCATCACAGTGGAATATAGACAGTGAGTGATATATGCTTTTCAGCACGGTAATAATTATCTTTTATTAACTGTCTTCCACAACTATTATACTCATCAATGGATGTTTTATTATCTATATCTCTATATCCATTTAGTAAATTTGTGTAAGTGAGTTATGATTATTTATAGTAACATACTAAATTATGTTTTATCTCGAGGACACTGTAGGTAAATGTACATAATGTTCTCAGTGGAAATATGATTTATCCCTTTGATATTCAATTAATAGATAAATGGATATAACAGTATATCAAATTCCTTACAAGATCATATCTAGTGTGTCCATATTAATATTTATATTTATATTAATGATACTACATATGTAAATCTTTACAAATTATTGTACACATGTGCTATTCCTTCGTTAACTAGTTAAAGATGAATAATTACTACTTTATATGAAAATCATTAAATGATCATAATATATTTATAAATATGTATATCAATTGTTTGTTAAATAAAACAATGTATTTGTACATATGGTATGAAATATAATTACACTGTGATAGCCTGTAGCTATCAGCCAGCATCAGATCCAGCTGAGTGACCATGCAGTCATGTGTCTGTGTTTACAAATACAGTGGGTGATGCCATTTTTATTGCTGCCAAGCTGTAAGTCCCTCCTCCCACAATTACACGCTTGACTCCGGTAGGGGCCCACTTCTAGCGGGCCTTTAACTCTCCTTGTGATATGCCGGAACTTTTGCCGATTTATAGTGCTACCTCACTGAAGCATACTGCCGAAGACTTCCAGCAGCACACCCCACCCGGTCACATTATACTGACAACGGGCGAACCAAATATGCTGAGCGCTAAGCAGGAGTAGCAACTACCATTTTAAAGACTCTGGTATGTCTCGGCCAGGGGACAGAACCCAAAGCCTTCCGGACAGGTGCGAACGCTCAACTTAAGGCCAAAAGTGAGGCAGTGTCAAGGGAGACGTTAGGAAGAAGGAAGTTTTTCAGAAAGAAGAGAAAAGATAAGATCCCAAATTTAGTCGCCTCTTACGATCATGCAATGGGGGCAGCAGGTAAATTCTTACGCCCTACCTGCAGGGCATTCCTATTAACAGCTAAGGTCATTTAAGGACGACCTCCCGTGTGGTGAGTGTGGTTTGGGAGGCTGCGGTATGTTCATGTTAAGTCTCCTTGTGATAGACCAGAACTTTTGCCGATTTATAGTGCTACCTCACTGAAGCATACTGCCGAAGACACCCAGGTGCACACCCCACCATGTTCCGCCTGTTCCAACGACTGACAAATAATCTGCTGACTGTCGGTAATTATGAATTTTAAATATGAATAATAGCATTAAAAAAATAAAAAAAAGTAAAAGGAATGTTTATATAAGTGAAGCAGTTTTGGTGTCGTCTGTCCGGAACGGCCATTAGGAATGCTTGCTGTTTGTTGTGACTGGCACTAGCGCCACCTGGCGGGGATTTCCCCGGTGTAGTTATTTTTAGATCTGTCGAGTCCGCACCGACGTACACATTGTAAACATGTATACGTGTTGCACGAGGGGGTGGGGCTTAGCCTGGGTATATTAGCTAGGTTCGCGGGTTTTTAAGTGAGTCCCGCAGGAGTTTGGCCAGGTAATTCTGACTCGCAGACCCACCTGTATTAACATGGCGCAACGTACGTCCGGTATGTTAGTCCAAATTCTTATTAGGCGTAGGGTATCAGCGGCATCTGTTGACTCCCTGTAAAAGTTTACACGGGAACTGACAGAGAGTCAGCAGATACCGGCAGTAACTTATATATTCTAAATTCCGTCGTCTATAGCTTTTGTCCATGCGATAGTCTG
Source organism: Pecten maximus (assembly GCF_902652985.1). Taxonomy (NCBI): domain Eukaryota; kingdom Metazoa; phylum Mollusca; class Bivalvia; order Pectinida; family Pectinidae; genus Pecten; species Pecten maximus. The sequence goes on from NC_047027.1 coordinate 16,844,262, forward strand.
TCGTCTATTTATTGTCTAGCCATGCCCGCCGTCGTATGTCATTGTGTTGAGTTATAGTCACTTGTCGTGGGCTTATGTATGTTGTGATGTACTCGTGTGTGGAGTCAGTGTGCAAGTCGAGGGCCTTTGTTGTCTGTGTACATGCCGGTTGCCTAAGTGAATAAATATATATGAACTGTTACTATGTCTGGTGTTATACCTATTGAGCACGGAACCCAGCAGGATTACCTGGGGGAAATATACATTCAGCGTGTATAGCCACTATACGAAACTTTTACATAAGCGTTGACCTGTTTTTGTATGGTATTTACAGGGAACTGCATTGAAGTTTAGCGAAAGGACCTACGGAACTAACGTTCAACGATGCTGATTGGTTCAATTTGTAACTCGTTTACCTGTCAATCTATACTGCGAAGTATGTGGGCGGAGCCTGTTCAGTGTTCAAACGTTGAAACAGCCGGTGTGTCGGTAAAAGCCTTTCATGTCGGTGGGAGTGATTTCCTCTATGGCACGTATGATAGAGAGTTTTAAGTTCACACTAGCAAGTTCCCGGAATCGTTCTTGGGTCATTAAAGATTTAATTTTCGCAAAACAATTTTCAACTGGATTTAGATCCGGTGAATATACAGGCAAGAATGTATAGCCGACACCCTGCATTTGGAAAAACTGTGAAAGGGCTATCTCTGCGTTGGTATGGTGTATTGCACAATTATCCACAACTACTACATCGCCCGGTAAAAAAGCCGATCGACCAAGTCGGTCCTGAGATAAACTTGCTTCATTCCAGAAGTTCAAGTACGTGTTCATGTTAGAAGGTCCATCCACGAAATTGTAATATATAACACCATTCAAACCTACAACTAGGTTTAAAGTTAAATTACGACCTGGGTGAAATTTGCCTATTTCAACACATGCAACACCCTTTTTAGAATGACCATAATTAGAGTTAGTGGTGGTTATTTTGAACCCACTCTCGTCCATAAATTTCACTTGACAGGGCCGTACCGTTTTGCAAAAATCCATATAGGCTTGTGTGTAAACCATATTATGTTGCGAAAACCTGTCACAGGATGGGCGTGTAATCCGTTTATATGTAAGATCCAATTTTTTTGACATAGTTCTGTATATAGTAGAAGTATCAACTTTTCCCGAGACGGGGGAATATTCAATCAATTTTGTTTCAGTTCTGTCCCGGTTATAGATGGTCTATCTTTTTTTTTTAAATGTATCATCTCAATATCGGTTGTATTAAGCTTTGGTCTTCCCAATGTATTCCGTGTTTTTTCCGACAGAGCGCCATCTGACACATATTGCCTCCAGAAATTTGTTACAGTCTGGCGATTAACTTTATACTTTTCCGCAACTTTGGTAAAAACTCCTCTAGGAATTTCTCCGGTCAAAACATTCCCTCCAAGATGCAATGTTTCTTGGACAATCAGCTTTCTTAAATCCGAACTAATGCCGTCTCCTTTTTTGTACTCTCTACCACTCGCGTTTTTCCGTGTAGTCATTTTGATTTTTTTTCTTCAATTTATGACATTGGCGCCAAAATATCTAAAAATAAATAATAAAAAGCGCGAAATGTCGCTTTGGTGTTAGTCACGCTTTGCTTTTTTTTTTAAATATTTCAATTGAAATACTGCTTTTGATCATTATATATTATAATGGGTATTTTAACGATAACACCAAAAACAAAGTCCAAATATACATGTTTGTGACGATTAATTTAAAAAAAATCGAACCTTCCGAAACCCTATTTCAATCAAGAAATGGAAGCGTCCAATCAACAAAGGTCACGGTCAAAAGCGTGCGACCCGTAGAATACCACATGTTACATGTAGGTCAGACCGATTGCAGTGTATCAAATACAGTTATGGAGTCGTTACAGGTGCAGATTGAATATGGACACGAGAAAATAAGGAAATTTAATATTCCAGATCGGGTTTGTACATATGAAGAACTGAAGTGCGACATACAGTGTCGGATTGACAATTTGCGGGAAAAGATATTCGGAATACAATATCTTGACGACGAGGGAGCCTGGGTCATTGCGGTGAGCGATACTTGCATTGCTGAAGCTTTTAGGTGTGCTAAAGTTCTATCGCGTACATCAATGAGGAGAATGAAATTACGTACATTTGATGGAAACTCCCCACAGCCATTTGTAAGTCACAAAGAAAGAAATGATTCGTTACAGCCACGGTCTTTATTTTCGGATGATAGCCATGATATGCATGTAGATGCCAACCAGGCTGTCGTGGGACAGAGTCACCAAGGCACTGTGTGTACTCCGCATGAATCAACTAAGGTATATAAAACACCTTTACAGCTGATGATGGATGATTTACAGGATGACATGCATGTGAAAACTGTGGAATTAGATAGTGCTAAAGAACAACTACAGGCTCTGGAAAAAAAGTATTCAAATCCTAATATAAAAGCTGATAAAACAAAGTTGCAGTGTGGGCAATGCCACATGAGACTCGGACACACAAAACGCAACTGTGATTGGGGCGTGTGTGAAGGGCCTCACATGTGCAATGATCTTGATAAGCATGACGTTCAAAAAAAACTAATTGTGGACGCTGCAGCGACAGCGAAAATTTTGACAAAAGAACTTGAAAAACTTAAACAGAATCTTGGCTTAAAGCAGCACACGTACGACGAAACATGTAATACATTTTTCAGTAAGGTTTTGCCTTACCTCGTCAACACGGATATAGAGAAGTATTATCCCGGTCTTCGCGCGCTCTGTATGGGGGCTATACATCCCGATATAGCGGTCTTGGAGAAACGTTTTAGAGGTATTGTACCGAAGGATCTTGATTCTGCAGCAAAAACATTTGCCGCAATATTAAAATCTGACTGTTCCACAAAATTTGGATTCAACAAAGCCAAAGTTCACAACAATCCTGTGAAGCAACTTTTACAACAGAGGGGCGTTCAATACCCCGAGTTTTCAACGGGAACTCAAACATCTGCGACGCTAAGTACCCCCGCGACGGCGAACTCGGCGATAGCCTGACAACCTAATTTTAACTGGATAACGCCATCTAACATGGTGGTTGGCCCGTCGACAACGTCACCACAAATAATGCACGTGCCATATCAGCTCCAATTCAACAATCCGTTTGTGAGACCCATATCTGAAGAAGACGACTTGTGTTCGCCACTACCCCCCAAAGAAAAGGAAGATGTGAACATACAAATAGCATGTGTCAAAAGTTTCCTTTTTGTGTAGGATAGTACATTCTCACCAGGTACCATCAAAGATTTTCTTTCTTTTAATATTATCGCCTGCGAGTGAGGCAATTCTTTTTAATTTTCAGTACACTTTTAAAAATAATTTTCATCATTAAACTTTTGATAAAACGAGTGTCGCTTGTTTTGTATTATTGATTCTGAAATGAATGTTCAAACGGGAAATTTTAGTAGTATTGTATTTAAAAAAAATGTATGATTTTCAATTTATTCATTACAGCACATTTATGGAGCATGAAGGCAAATGTAGATGTACAAATATATATCCACAATGATGTAAAATAATTTCTTTTAACAATGTAGAAAAATCATTTTGTCATCATTTGTATACCGAAAATGCAAGATTTATCAGTTTGTTTCAATTAATTGTTCCTACGGAAATATTTCGGCATTTAGAGTTAACTGCTAAATTATTGCCCATTTGTATGTTTTTCAAATAAAATGGATATATAGTATATACATCAACATACTTTATCATGCAATATAAACAAATAACCGTGAGGGATACGTGTAGGATAACACAAGTACATTTTACGTTTTAACAAAAAAAATCTTTTTGTAATTACGAATGTGCTAAATATGGGAAAGTTGAAAATAGTATATCGTTCTCGAAATTGAACATTTCATTTCATTCATCATGTCAAGCCATGGCAGTTACGTGTACTACAATGTACGATAAGATCAAAGGGACAGTAATGCATCGCAAGACCTCCGCTGTGACACTGAAGGAATCCGACAACAAACGATTTGATTGGTCATTCGATCAAAAGGAGTAAACGGAGGGGCGGAGCAATGAAACGCTAAACTTCAATGCAGTTCCCTGTATGGCCTAATTGTAGCTATGCTCAGGCATTTTTATTTTATATCAATATACTTGCAACCTGTATGTTTATGCATGAAGCATCTCTTAGGCATGCAAATAAAAAAAACAGAATGAAGATGTGTGGATTTTTGGATTTTTAATGATTTTTTTTAATTTCGGAAATTTGGTAATTCTTGTCAGCTTTGTCAACCATTTTTCAAAAAATGCGTCAGTATGAAAAAAAAATAATTTCAAAGTGATTTCGGCAATATTTACATAAACCACAATATAAAACTATATGTATTTTATCATATGAAAGCAAATTTGGCGTCTAAAACTTAAACAATTTTTTTATCTCTGCGCAAAGATGCCACAATTTTTAAAAAAACAAGCAAATTATCTCCCTTTGCAATTATCTACAATTTTGCTTTCTTCGCCAAAGAAAATACACACACCTGTCTAAAACATGCAAACTAGAAAAATAAGAAGTAACATTTAAATATCTGTATGAAAAGCATCAAATTATAACCAGGGACTGTGTCTGTGACCGTATCTTTGACATTGTTAGAATTAAGACGACTGTCAAATATATTGAAATCACATGAAAATGTATTCTTAACAACACTTGGAAATAATCATTGAGATTTTTAGGAACATGCCAAGTCAATATCAGTCCCGATTTTACTTTCACTAGCTTCAATTTCACAGTAACAAACTTGCACAATATTAGTCACAATCACGTCGGAACGATCGCTTACGTAACTTGTCGTGAGTTACGATACTCAACTATAAGTTAGTGGATTATATATGCTATATAGATAAATTCTTTCATGAAAATGTTTCATTTGCTGCAGTACCATTACTATCTTTTAAATTAATAACTTAATTAAGTTATACATCGACAAAATTGAAGTGTTATGCATTTTCAAATGCTAAAACCAAACCTGCATGAAAGTGAAAGTAGATAATGTCAACATGGTCTGTGGCTTACCATAGTCGTAACGGACCCCATCTTAATTTTTACATATGGTCATTTCGAACAAAAAGCGGAATAATCACACATCTTTTATGGTATGTATGTATAGATAGAACATGTGTTAAACTAAATAAGAGTATTTTTGACATGTAATCAGCGTTAAAAGAAAAATACACGGATTTACAGATTTCAATTTTGGACCTCATCTTACCGCCATTGATTTTCTCCAAGATTTTTCTCATTAACATAGCCTCAATATCATATCTGCATCATCGGTCAATCGAATGTTTGAAAGGTATACGCTTTCATGTGCTAATTTAACGCTATAAAAAGGCGCTTGAGAATGACGTTTTAGGTATAAGGTAAGGTGACAAAAAAAAGTTACCTCCCCTTTGCCTGAGCATAGCTACTAATTGAATGCCAGAGCTTTGCAAGCAACCCAATCTTAACGGTACTTGGGCAACTCGGCCCTTGCGCATGTCGGTCGGGGCCGAGGTGACTAGACAATTTCGGCCTCGGTAAAAGTCGGCCCTACTCTATAATATACAGTGTACTGTATGTGTATCCATGTACGGATATGTATGTGGTCGATTACCTCGACAGGTAAAGCTTCTAAACATGAGTTTGTTTTGAATCGATCTTATTTTTCAAGTTTTTCTAATCGTTGTAAGAATTTACCAATAAAAATGTCCTGAAGCATACGATTTCCTGACAAACCGAAGTCATTTAAGTGTGTTAGACATGTCATTCCATTTATACTCTTATTTTTTAAGCAGTGTAATACATTGAAACTCCTATGAATTGTTCCTTCGTACTTTTCAGATACTGCTTCAGGAGCGGTGTCTGGTCGACTGCGAACTGGTGCGTTCATCGACAGTCCGTCAGCACCAACAACGACGTAGAGGGTAAGTTGTACATATTAATTCGTATGGGTGCCACAATACAGATTGAATACTGCGATGCCTGATATAATAAGTCATATCTGATTATATATTTATTTGTTAAGTTGTTTTATTATCACATGATTACTCATTCATTTTGTTTATAGGCATCGCAGGATCAATGTTATGTATCAGTATAATTGGAGTCCGGAATTGTACAGCTCTAAAATTAGTATCGCCCAACAATTGTAACTCTTCAGGTAGTGAGGTAATAAAAACGTTCTCCTTCCAAGAAGTAATGGCGCTGGGTTGTTTGTCATGCCTCTCCGCACAAACCTAACATATTGGCGACGAGGATAAACACCAGGATCAACATGGCAGGTAAAATTGGTCGCATCGATCCGTTCAACGAAACTGTAGAAACGTGGGATGCATACAGTGAGAGGCTAGAGCAATACTTCATATGCAATGAAGTGAAAGACGATAAAAAAATTCCCGCCCTTTTGAGTCTAGTTGAGGGAAACACGTACTCATTGTAACGTGGTCTCACGGCTCCTAAAAAGCCCTCTGAGGAAACTTTTGATAGACTTATAGCCCTATTAAAGGAACACTATAACCCCAAGCCATTAGTGATAGCTGAAAGATTCAGATTCCATAAAAGGGAACAGCGTGAAGGGGAGACCATTCGGGAATATATTGCGTCAATCCGGAAATTATCAGAGCACTGCGAATTCGGTACCACGCTAACCGATGCACTTCGCGACAGGCTTGTATGTGGATTAAAGAATGAGAACATACAACGGAAACTTTTGTCAGAGGCAGATCTCACCTATGACCGGGCACTAGAGCTGTCGGTAGCCATGGAAACGGTGGCCAAGGACGCTATAGAGCTACGGAATACTTCGTCTACTGTAAACAAAATACAACACAAGGTAAGGAAAACACCTACAAGTAGCCATACACATGACAGGAAACCATGTTACAGATGTACAGGGAACCATGACCAGAAAAACTGTAAATTCAAAGATGAAACATGTTACAAATGTGGTAAACATGGTCACATAAAAAAGGCTTGTAGAGGAACTCGACGGGTTCACAGAACACATGCTATAGATACTGAACATGAGGATGAGTTAGAAATGATTGCTCATGTGGAGATGGTGAACAGCACTAATAGTTCAGCTCGAGAATCGATTTGGGTAATACCAAACATCAATGGATATGAATTGAAAATGGAATTAGACACTGGTTCCGGGGTATCGGTTGTAACCGAGGATGTTTTCAGGAAAACTCTGCATGGAAAGGTTAAGAACTTGTCTAATACAGACATTTGTTTAAAAACATATTCCGGTGAAAGGTTGAATACACTAGGAGTAGCCAAGGTCAAGGTCGATTACAATGGACAGTCTTAAGAAATTGGACTTTTATGTGGTTGCTGACGGGGGCCGACCCTTATTTGGTAGAGAATGGCTTCGTCATATCACTCTTGATTGGCCAAGGATTCACAGTATCAACAGCCAGAAGGATTCGAACTCTGACTACAGTCCCGCAGTCCAACAGAAAATAGAGTCAATGATGGATAAACATTCGTCCATATTCCAAGATGATTGGGGAACACTGAAGGACATTAAGGCAAGACTTAATGTCAAGCCGGGGTCTCATCCAAAATTTTGTAAGGCCAGACCGGTGCCATATGCTATCAAACCAAAGGTGGAAGATGAGCTTGATAGGTTAGTAGGGGTTGGAGTTTTGACTAAGGTCAACTACAGTGAATGGGGCACACCCATAGTTCCTGTTATGAAAAAAGATGGCTCCGTGCGGTTATGTGGAGACTTTAAGGTAACACTAAACCCTGTTTTGGAAGTGGATCAGTATCCTCTTCCTCGTACCGCTGATATTTTCGCATCTTTGGCAGGTCAGAAATTTTCGAAGTTGGACCTGCAACATGCCTACCTCCAAATGGAGGTGGAGGAAAGCTCCAGGGATTTACTGACCATAAATACCGAGAAGGGTTTATACCGATTCAATCGACTGGTGTATGGAGTAGCGTCAGCTCCAGCGATGTGGCAACGGGCCATGGACACAGTTCTACAAGGTTTAAAAGGAGTTCAGTGCATAATAGATGATATGTTGATCACAGGAAGCACGGATGAAGAACATTTGCAAAATTTGGAGGCAGTTTTGGAACGTTTGGACAGGTACGGTTTACGGTTGCGAAAGGACAAGTGTGAGTTTTTCAAAACAAAGGTGTCTTTTTGCGGACATGACATTGATGAGGACGGGTTACACACAAATTGAAGCCGTACTACAGGCACCAGCGCCTACAGACACGACGCAGTTAAGGGCATTCCTTGGACTCATAAATTATTATGCAAGGTTTCTGCCGAATCTATCAACAGTTCTCCACCCTTTACACAGACTTTTGGAGAAAAACCGGAAGTGGGAGTGGAATGGTGATTGTGCCAGAGCATTTGCCGAGGTCAAAAAACTAGTTACATCAAATGAGGTGCTCACTCATTGGGTTGTTTGTCATGCCTCTCCGCACAAACCTAACAATCAACACCAAGGCTGGCCGGGCGAACCTGCCTTTCTACATGCTCGTCCCGTTGCTTCACCATGAAGGCCGCCTCGTCACCCTCCAGATGAGGCTGGTAGCCGAGCAGCCCTGCGTCGCCAGCAGAATACCGTGTACCGCCGCATCCAGGGGAAGATTGGTTTGGTTTGGTTTATTTTGTTTAACGTCCTATTAACAGCTAAGGTCATTTAAGGACGGCCTCCCGTGCGTGTGGTGAGTGCGTATGTGTGTTTTGGGAGGCTGCGGTATGTTCGTGTTAAGTCTCCTTGTGATAGACCGGAACTTTTGCCGATTTATAGTGCTACCTCACTGAAGCATACTGCCGAAGACACCCAGCAGCACACCCCACTCGGTCACATTATACTGACAACGGGCCAACCAGTCGTCTCACTCCCAATATGCTGAGCGCTAAGCAGGAGTAGCAACTACCATTTTTAAAGACTCTGGTATGTCTCGGCAAGGGGACAGAACCCAAAGCCTTCCTCACAGGGGCGAACGCTCAACTAAAGGCCAAAAGTGAGGCATTGTCAAGGGAGACATTAGGAAGAAGAAAGTCGTTCAGAAAGAATAGAAAAGATAAGATCCCAAATTTAGTCGCCTCTTACGATCATGCAATGGGGGCAGCAGGTACAATTCTTACGCCCTACCTGCAGGGAAGATCCAGACGTTGTGCACTGTAAAAAAAACCGTGTATCATTACACTCTATTTACACTAACAGCCGTGGATCTTTACACCAATAAAAGTGTTTTTTTTTTCAAACGAACACCGATAAAATAGTAAAATAATACAAATTTATGGAAAGTGTATAGTTTCTTCGAGTTTTAACACCAAATGCAGTGTTTCCAAAAACGAACACCAAAACTAGTGTAAAATAATACAAAATTCTGGAAAGTGTATCATATGGAAAATTTTCGCGCTTTTGACAACTTTTCCAGTACAGAGTTATCGTTCCTGATATATCGCATACATGTCAGCATGGGCAATATGGCGTCTGCAAAGCGACGGAGAAATGAAGTAAATTCATATGCGTAAGTACGTACATTAACATATAAACGTTTTAAATGGTATCTGTCAACTTGTTTTGAAGTGGATACGTGAATATTCTAGATAGTTATTCTTATATAGCGCTATGAGATAGTTTTGTTTACGGGAGGCTACGACTAGCCCGGTGCGTTGGGAAAAATCGGCCTCATTTAGGCCTACATATAAGCGATTATTACTCTGAAATGGCGATTTTAGGTCATTCTCACCACTATTCGTAGTGTGTTTATCAGATCAATAATAATCAATGTACATCACAACACAGTGTTTGTTACTAAATGACAATAGCCCGAATATGATTGAGTTTGTTAGGATATTTTTAGCCATTGACAACCAAAATTTGACATTTCGAGGACAGGATGAAGGTTAGGGGTAAGCTAGTTTAAATATAGATACTGTACAGTACAGGTGCTTATAATTAAGACAGTTTATGTGTAAGTTGCATTAATAATTTATTATATATACTAATTATTAGTTCCCTTGAATATGATAAATATGAAATACAGCTGTAACATGATTAAAGTACTATAGCTAGTGCCAAACTAATTGATACATTCTACATGTATATATACAATCATCATACAAAAAATACCAGGCCCCAGGATCTTCAACTTCAACCTCATTGCTGTACTCAGCAAAAACCGTAGTCGGTCATCACGCGAAGGGGTGACTATATGTACATAGTGCAGTGTGGAGCATTTTAATTGTGCAAATTAATGAAACAATCTTAGTCTAAATTTGTCTTAACCTCTTATGTTATTGGCTAAGCACAAACTAAGTCAAAAGTGAAATCAAATTCAGGCACAAATAGGCCTATCGAAAATCTATCACATCTAATGAAAATTGGCGCAGTCTTTAAAGGATGTGACAGTGCTCCGCAATACTAATTTAAGCGATGAAATGTCGGGACGTTTTATTAGAGTTACCTCCCTTATCACATCAACTGACGTTATAGACCATGGCATACCAGTGACCTATATTTCCAAAGCAGTTATGTGTTATTTGTGTTTTGAATATTTAATTAAATTATATATCATATAACAGGGATTATGTATTGTAATTCTCATGTATATACTATTTTCTGTTAAAAGTGATTCATACAGTTTAATAAATTAAAAAAGTTATTGAAGATGATAGCATGTTTATTATCTTAAAAAAACAACAGTGTTGTGATAGCACTATATGGTTTCATTGAAGCTCTAAACATGCATTCAGCATTGTACAGCAGCGTGGTTTCACATTGGTGTTTACTTTGTATTCACTATTGCCAATGCTACCTACTTGTAGGCAGTCGGTATAAATGATGTGTTCTGCCTGTCTGTGAGGCTGTTCAGATTTGACATGCAGTTGTGTCATAGTTGTTTTGACATGTATTTGTGTCGTAATGGTTTTTGACATGTATTTGTGTCAAGGTAATTACATAATGATGACATGTATTTGTGTCGAAGTGTTGTGACATGTATTTGTGTCTTAGTATGTTATCTTGATGACAATACAAATGTTATAATATTTATAAAAGAGATAATGATCAAACCATTCCAATTTTATTGATTAATAGTTACCAAATTACATATCAATTCTACATTTGTCCCTCACACTGTCACTTCAGAAATCACAAAGCATGCCTCCAAATAGAAAGGCGGCACGAAATCATGCCACAATACCTTCCCGGCCTCGGGTGGCAGCAACCACCAATGGCGATGATATAACTGCTCCGGATGTGCCACAGCCGGTCAAACTCCAGGGCAGACTCATACCGGAAGCTGATGTAGAACAGCTAATACAGAGGGCTGTACAGCAAGGGGTTGAAGCTGCTTGTAGGCAGATTTCCCCCCCCCAAATAGCGAACAACACGACTACTACACCAGTCGTTGAAGAACAGCAAGGGCCAGCAGCAGCTGCAACCGGTCAGGCCTCTGGATCAATGCCACAAATGGACGAAGCCGTTGGTGGGGATACTGTGCTACGGACTGCCATAGATGTGGCAGCTACTGTGTCACAGGTCGCCCCAGCTAATGAGAGTGATTATGTGCCATTCATGTCGACGTCGATCCCACTGCCAGCACTAGTAGCTCAACCTATTAAGGACAAAATTTGGACTGGTGAATTCATTGAAATCTCAATGATTGACAAGAAAGACCATGAGAGTTTCGAACAAGTGATAAAGTACATTGCTGGGGCTCCTGTGGTGCAGTGGGTGCCCAAACATAGGACAAAGACACTGTCCTTGGATCAATGGACCAATAATTTTCATATTTATGCGACCATATACTGTGAAAAGAAACCAGAGAAATTTGCTAGTCTCCTTAAATATATGTCAATCATTAGGAAGTTAGCAAGGGTGCAGATTGGCAGTTTTATGACTGCTCCTTTAGACGATTACAGGCCACAAATGGGGATCAGGGCTGGGAAAGGATCGAATGGGAGCTATGGCACGAAGCCATTATACGCAAAGTAGGACAAAGTTCGACCTGTTCCACACCCGAAGGGTTTTTGTTTTAAATTTTTAGAAGGAAAACCGTGTCCTGGTCCAGAAGGGGGATGTCAACATTTTCATGGGTGTACCACATGTCAGGGTAATCACCACCCAGGTACCTGACCTGGTTCTTTCCAAGCCCCACGTTCGCATTTTGGTGCAACACCAAATTTTCGTCCCCAACGATTCAATTTTCAAGCCCCATCAGGTCGTTATCAACCATACGCACCAAGAACACGTGGTAACTTCAGAAGTCGTCACCCCTATCATCGCCGATACACTAGCGGTTATGTTAGAAGGATATGATTATGAGAAAAAAGCAATATCTTGTTCAGGGTTTTAAGGAAGGGTGTCGCATTCATTATGATGAGGGAGAATTTAAGCCCATTTGTCAGAACCTAAAATCCGCAAAAGAGTTCCCTCACATTATCAAAGACAAATTACAAAAAAAACTTGAGGCTGGGCGTATAGCAGGACCATTTATTACCCTACCATACAATGATTATCATACTAGTCCTATAGGCGTTGTCCCTAACAAAGAACCAGGTAAATTTCGCATGATCCACCACCTTAGTCACCCAAAAGGCCTTTCAATCAATGATGGAATCAGCCCAGAATCATCAACTGTCCAATATGCCACCATAGCTGATGCTATAGGAAAAATTAAACAGTTGGGGCAGGGATGCTTTTTAGCTAAGACGGATATGTGTGCAGCTGCAGCTAATCATAACCCTGTGCCCGAGTTTGCCAGATCTGTTACAGAAAATGATCTAACCAAACTTGTTAACCTGTTTGATGCATCAGGTTTAAACCTGCCAGGGTTGGACACCATTCGAGAGAACAATTTCAAACCTGTGGCATGTAGGCAACGCTGTGAGGTAATCCTAGACGCAGATTTGTTCGAGATGGTTGACAATACTAGCTTCAGTGAAATAGAATTGACACAGGCACTCAAATCAGACATCCAGCAACATTACCTAGTTAATGTGAGTGTAGACACCCAAAGAGCCAAGTTCATAGAGAAAAATACAAGGCTACAGAGCAAGACTTCATTCTGGTTTAATGAGAGACAATACCGTATTACTGCATCTTACTTTGGTGTTTTTTGTCACCTGAAAAATACAACAGACCCTGTGAATACGTTTCAACAAAAGAAGTTTTTCACGTCAAAAAGTGTCCGTCACGGTATCAATTATCCACTTTTTTGTCACTGAAGGGTCTTTAGGGAATGTATGAAAAGAATAACCATCTTTTGTCTTGGAATTATTTGTACAATGTGGCACACAGCAGTGATGAGGCATTTTGTATCTGAAAAATAAAAATCAAAGTTTGTTTTCAAAATGTTTTTAAACCACTAGGCCTATACCAGTACTTTTTTTATTATATTTATTTAAATACGAATGTCAGGTGACATGAAATAGAAAATACAATGAATCGATGGAAGATCATTTCAATAAACGACTATCCTAGATAGATCACGTGACTTTTCACCTGCTCTAAAAATAGTATAGGCTAAATGGCGGCATTCAAAACACCTTTCAAACTTACCTGTAATATTACCTGGTGCAAATAGTATTTATGGATATATCGTTATCTATTTCGCTATCATCGTTATGATGCCGTCATTTCATAAGCAGTGAATGATTCTATTCGATCTATACAAATCAAGAACTAATAAATGAATCATGAATCATACAATGACCGATTTTTAATGCTACACCTGTGTAAATGAGTTACATAGCATTCTGTAGGGTTTCTCACCTTGGGTATTTGAACAAGTGTATATCGGTCTTATATCGCCTTATTTCCTTATAAAATCATTACAAAATAAAGACTTACTTACCTATATACGCATTTAAGCACAAAGATTTTCTGGAAAAAGTCTACTTTGACGCATAGCGCTGATAAAACACTTAAAACATGTGCTGTGACACGGACACACCATACGCCGCCATCTTGGATTGTGATCCGCCAGGTGGCGCTGAATTTTCAGGAGTATACCAACATCTCCGCCGACCATTAACACCGGTCGTAACAAGGCCAGGCCAACTACACCCAGTGTCGTGGTTATGTATAATACTGGGCATAGAGAACATGTGAATGGTGTTTATAATTTTATACTTAAAGGGAAGTAACTCTTAAATCCGGAATTTATTTTATTAGTTTGTATACAAGTCCGGAATACCTTACTGGCAATTGTTTTTTAATTAGAATGAAGAAGAAAATAAAAGATGGCACAATACAGATGTGTTCGGGTTCGATCTACAACATTAATCTCAAAATCATGACATTTACTTGATCATCACATGGTGGAGAATCCTAAAAACATCAACACGAATGCCTTGCTTGCTGCTGGGAACACAAATGGTGAAGTGACAGTGGCATAGAAACAGGTTTGAGATGAATATTCTGTTCGCGTTTTGCCAGTGTTGGTTTGCTGTGGTATTTTAATATTTGTTTGTTGCAGATTTAGAGCAAGTTTTGCTTGGCGGTCAACAAGTTCGTTGCCTTTAATTCCGACATGGCTCGGAATCCAAAGTAATGTTATTTTGCATTTTTTTAAGATACGAGATATTCGTAAAACAAGGTTTTGTATGAGTATATTCTTTGGATCTCGTGATTGTAAATTCTGAAGGACAGATAGAGACTCGGAACAAATGATTGCTTTTCTGATGCGTTGTTCTTCGATATGGTCGAGGGCCAAATCGATGGCACATGCTTCCGCAGAGAAGATAGAGGCACCATCTGGTAAGCGGATTGAAGAGCAATGGTGATCGGAATAGCATGCTGCGGAGACCTTTACTCCATCTTTTGAGCCATCAGTGTAGATCTGAACATGATCAGGAAAATCTGCAATGCACTCCCGAAAAGAAGATTTGTGCTCTTCGGGTAATACGCTCGACTTTGCCCTCTCATGTAGAGTAAGGTTAATATCAGGTGATTCGACAAGCCATGGCGGTACATCAGTTACGGTGTACTCGCCTATGTTGTCTAAACTTATGTCAAGTTCCTGAAGAAAGTTAGAAATTCTAATGCCAAATGTTGGTAGGAGTTTTTCGTTTTGAGTAAATATGTTTTGGTATTGCGGATTGACAACAAGGTCAAAAGCTGGATTTTTCGGGTTGGATTTCAATTGGGCGGCATATTGAAGAGAAAGCTTTTTCCTTCTGTCATTTAAGGATGGTTCATTTGCCTCTACATAAAGGCTCTGCACAGGTGTTGTTCGAAAAGCACCAAGTACCAGACGTAATCCTTGGTTTTGGATAGGATCAAGCATCTGCAGGTAAGAATTTCGTGCCGATCCATAAACGATTGAGACATAGTCGAGTTTTGATCGAATAAGCGTCCTATAAAGGCGCAGAAGCATTTCACGGTCTGCACCCCAGTCAGTATGGGATAGTACTCGTAAAATGTTCATTGCCTTTGAGCACTTATCTTTCAAGTATTTTATATGTGGAACAAAGGAGAGTTTCGAATCGAAAATTAGTCCGAGGAATTTAGTCTGCTCGACAACTGGAATTCTGATATCATTTAATGTTAGGTCTGGATCATTATGTGGTTTTCGTTTTTGGCAGAAGTGCATGCAGACAGTTTTTGATCTGGAGAATTTTAAGCCGTTTTCATCTGCCCATGTTTGTAGTTTGCCTAGACATTGTTGAAGTTGTCGTTCTATCGTGTGCATGTTCTTTGACCTATAGCAGATCATGTGCGAGTAAGTCGGTGTGAGAACTTCGCAGATACACTTACAGTTGCGAAAACTGGTGAGGCCCTAGATCCCGCAGACTTCAACAAGCTATTTCAGACTTTCCTGCCAATCTTTCATCTGCTTTGTCTACAAATTCTTCAACAGAAACTTTACACAAGAGCAATAACCTGGAAGTGAACTCTCTCAAGCAAGAGGTACGACAGCTCTCCGCTGCTGTGGAACAATTGGTTCACAGAGACTCCAAAGCACTAGTGACCCCCCGCCATTGTTATATATGTGGTGGTCAAGGCCATATTCAACGCGCGTGTACATGGACAGGTGACGGTTTGGTTTGGTTTATTAACAGCTAAGGTCATTTAAGGACGGCCTCCCGTGCGTGCGACATGTATGCGTGTGGTGAGTGCGTATGTGTGTTTTGGGAGGCAGTGGTATGTTCGTGTTAAGTCTCCTTGTGATAGGCCGGAACTTTTGCCGATTTATAGTGCTACCTCACTGAAGCATACTGCCGAAGACACCCAGCAGGACACCCCACCCGGTCACATTATACTGCCAACGGGCGAACCAGTCGTTCCACCCCAAATATGCTGAGCGCTAAGCAGGAGTAGCAACTACCATTTTTAAAGACTCTGGTATGTCTCGGCCAGGGGACAGAACCCAAAGCCTTCCTCACAGGGGCGAACGCTCAATTAAAGGCCAAAAGTGAGGCATTGTCAAGGGAGACATTAGGAAGAAGAAAGCTGTTAAGAAAGAAGAGAAAAGAAAAGATCCCAAATTTAGTCGCCTCTTACGATCATGCAATGGGGGCAGCAGGTACAATTCTTACGCCCTACAGGTGACGGTATTCCAGACCCAAGCATTCTGTGCCCATTTTGTTCCCAGTATGGACATAGTGCATCAAACTGTATCCACTCGCGTCATGCTTCTGGTTCATACCAGGGAAACCGACAGTTCCCGAGGTTAGATCAACCGCGCGTACCCTCGGGAAATCACCAGTAACCGCGCATCGCCATCGCAGCCAATCCCCAACCCCCTGGAGAGAGACAATTAATTTAGAATCTACAGTGGACACTGAACTTTCTGGTGAACAATCTTGCGATATTGATTCACACAATTCTACTAGTTTTGACTCAGAATGTCCAAAGTTAAACTGTAATGATCACACAGCATTTATGCACATGTCTGTAGATTTTAAAAATATCAAGGTTGCTGCTTTGCTTGACTCAGGTTCTACAATATCCGTAATGAGTGTTGACTTTTATAACTCTTTACCAAATATTTGTAAGGGTTCTATTCAACAATGTGACATGTCGGTAGTAGTAGCAGATGCTCAGTCTGTCAAGGTCATTGGGATTGCACAGGTCAAAGGTCACACACCGCATGGTTACCATACATTCAAAGTGTATATTTTTCAAAACACTTCCCACCCCTTCATTATTGGCACAGATTACATGTCTGAAAAGGGTATAGTTTTAGATTTACAGATCTGTGAAGTCTGTTGAGATTAAACCCAATGCAGAAATAGTGATATATGGTAAATTACCGAAGAAATCGGTAATGGGTACACAAGGTTTAACTTCTGCACATAAGCGTTTATTGTCAAGAGGTCTCCTATTGGCCAGATCACTCGTAACCATACCTGCCAACCGTATGATTCCAGTAATAGTTCTCAACCCCGGTAATGATGTTATAAGCTTGGCTAAAGGTATGGTGTTGGTAGATTTCTCTATGTTGGACCATTCTTTTAGTGTAATACCTGTCCCTATGTGTAACAACTTACAGGTAAAGATTTATGAGAAGTCCATGACAAAGAGTGTATCTGATTTTGAAGAGTTTTGTACACATTATGATTTTGATAGTATGTCCAATAACTTGTCGGAGGAACAATCTTGTCACCTTAAACAATGTTTGTTTAGTCATGAAGATGTGTTTGTTACCAAGTCTAATCCTAACCTAGGGTTTACCTCATTGGTTGAGCATGAGATTCATCTTAAACCCAGTTTTGCTCCAAAGTACCAGAGGCCTTACCGTTTGCCCCCAGACAAGCGATTAGTTTTACGCTCCCAACTTGATGAACTCCTCTCTCAAGGAGTTATTTTCCCTGTTAATGAGAGTGAGAACCTTCCTATAACAAGCCCTATTGTTCTAGTGGCAAAGCGAAAACCAAATAAAAGTGTTTCTCATGCTAAACCAGACTCAAAAGAAAGTCACCTTACTTCTTATAGATTTTGCTGCGACTTTCGGTACCTTAATTGTCAAACACAGGATTTTGTTTACAATATCCCAGATGTACAGGAATTGACAGAATCATTTAGCCAAACTACACCAAACTTTATCAGTAGTATAGACATGAGCTCAGGGTTTGTCCAAATGGGTATATCTGGTACTTCCTCAAAGTTGACAGCATTTAATACATGTTTCGGTACCTACAAATTTATGGGGCTCCCTATTGGATTAAAAACTGCTCCTAACAGCTTTCAGTTACTGATGGACAAGGTTTTGAAAGGACTTATCATGACATTTACTTGATCATCACACCAGGCAGGTCACACCAAAAAAAAACACATTTTGGTTCTTGAAAGAGGAGGCCTCCACGTGGCAAGAAAAGGTAACGGTATACATCGTTTAAATGCATGCATGCGACGAAATGATTTATACCAGCTGACATCCTCTTACAACTTTTCATATGCAATAAATTATTACGGCAGGGGAAGTAACCGCAATACATTATACATGTTAGTTCTTGCTAGTTACCTCCCCTATTAATAAAGCAGGAAGTGATTTCAAAACAATAAAATATTAGCTCAATTATTAACAAGAGGCCCATGGGCCTTAACGGTCACCTGGTTTTTGAAATATTTCAGTAAATTTGAATGAAAGAATGAATTTCAAAACAAATAAAACAAATGATAAGTCAAAAATGTGA